>NW_026652161.1:0-27215 GCF_029873635.1 Malania oleifera
GGTATATTGAATTAAATATCATTCAGATGGTTCCATTGAACGTTATAAAGCCCGTTTAGTAGCTAAAGGATACACTCAATGTAAAGGTCTAGATTACATTGAAACTTTTTCCTTAGTTGCTAAGCTTGTTAGTGTTCGGTGTTTACTTGCAGTTGCTGCCTCTCGGAATCTTTTTCTTCATTAGCTTGATGTAAATAATGCCATTCATCATGGTGAATTGTCTGAGGAAGTATATATGCAGCTTCCTCCTGGTTTTGCAGTTCAGGGGGCGAATATGGTTTGTAGATTAAATAAAAGTTTGTATGGTTTAAAACAAGCTTCACGTCAATGGTTTTCCAAGTTGTCATTAGCCCTTTTATCTTATGGTTTCATTCAATCGAAGGCTGATTTCTGCCTATTTACCATTATTACTGATATTGATTTTACAGCTCTTCTCATATATGTTGATGATATTATAGTTGCTAGTTCCAATATGTCTTGCATCTCTGCCTTTAAATCATTTCTTGATGAGAAGTTTAAGATTAAGGATCTTGGTTCCTTACGCTATTTCTTGGGTTTGGAGGTAGCTAGTTCTTTAAAGGGTATTTCTCTTTGCCAGCGGAAATATGCCTTAGACATTTTGCAAGATTTAGGTCTTTTAGGATGTAAGCTTGTTGATTTTAAATATGTCCTTTAGTTTTCTAATTTCCTTCTTTATGAATCACACAATATAAGTTTTATTAGCAACTGGTAAGTGTATTTGGACTAAATTTCCTCCTTTTTCTCTTTGTGACAAAATCAATTAAGTGTGGACACTGAGAATAAAATTAAAATTAAAAAAAAAAATACAAGTTTCCTATACTCATTAAAATCAATGAGAGAAAATTGCCAGAGAGGTAATCACGAGAATTACTTCACCGACTTTATTTGGCTATATGGTGAAGTCATTAGTTTTCATTTTTCACTCAAACAAAAGGATTGAAGAAATATAAAGTATAGAATTTAATTTTAAAAGGAAGAGGAAGGAATACTCAATTTAAAATTTTAGCATGAAACTTGTTCGAATGCTCGAGGGAAAAGGGGGAAATAAAACCTGCACAATTAAAATTTGCCCTTTCAATTAAGGAGAAGTCGTTTGTTTTTGTATGTTACAATTTTAGGTTTAGGGACAACCTTTTCTGTCATCCCCAATTTACTAAACAACTAAGGGACAAACTTCAAATGGTTCTCCTTTTGTCTCCAAATTTTTTTTTTTCTTTTTCTTTACAGAATATTATTTTTCCCATTTACTCAAAAAATTTTAGAACTTCAAAAATATTCTTGTGATATTTGTTTCCTATGTAGAGGTGATTGGACTTTTATAATATTTGAGAAGGTAGCAATTTTATGATTTCAGCCCTATTTTTTTCATTTAAAATTTTTTTTTGGCAAGCTGCATACATACCTACATATATATATATATATATATATATATATATATATATAGGAATTATTGGAGCATAAATAGGCTTGCAAACCTATCAATCCTTTTCAAAATTTTCACCTAAACTTTCATTCCTCTCATATATGTTTTGGTTGAACTTGAGTAATCAAAATTCAATACCTTTTAAATTTCTATTTCTTACCAAGCCAAAAAATTTTGGATGAATTTCGTCCACTCCCATCAACTCTCATTACAAAGTTGCATCATACACAATTTTAAAATGGAACTCATTTACACAAATAAAACTGCCCAAAAAAAGGCGCACACAAATTGAACAATTGTAGTGGCACCTAAAATCGAGCTCAACGGGCTCAAGCTGACAGGTTAAAAGCACAAACTTCGCTCTTTCTATCAGGAGCTTGAGCTTGAGCTTGACCTTGACCTTGGACGGTACAGACGATGACAGCGAAGATGAAAATGGTGATGATGTACATTTCTAAGTTCAGAATAGGAATGATGCAATAGGCACAGTTCCCTGCATAGCAGCAAGCGAAAATGATGATGATGCAATACGAACTGGTTTGCAAAATAATGCTGTGAGAAGTTGAATTTCACCAATTAAAAAAATACTAATAATGCAGAAAATATGAATGAATAAATTGTAGTGCAGAAGGATACGAGATTAATGCAGAGGGGTTCAAAGTGCTTGCAAAGAACAATATAAATCCCAGAACAGAGCCTATGTATCAAATGATTTAATGGCTGATGGGTAAGACCAAGATTACACCAACTTGATGAAAAATGCTAAGAAAGAAATCCAAACCCAATTTGCAGTCTTTAAGAAGCAAAGGAGAAGCCAAAATGAAGAAGGCCGGGGAAATAGAAGGCAGGACATGACAGTAAATATGCGTATAGGTTCATAAAGACTCTGGAATAATGTTTAAATAAAGAAAAAAAATAGATTACCTCCGTGCAGTTCACATGCCACACGCTCACCTGCACCGTCGGCTTGCTGCATTTCCCCTCTCCCTCCAAGCTCACTGCCACGAACCCTCTGTACATACAGGATACGGCAAGGCCACAGCTCTGCCCGTACTTGGATTTCTGGCCTACTGGGTTACTGGGGAGGGGATGGATTGTTATTTATTTGTTAATTGTTAACTTGATTTGACTTGACAGAGTGCCTTAAAAAAAATTATGTCATGTTTCAAACAATTTTAAATAAACAAATCATATCTTTAAATGAGTAACCCGTTTATTAAAACGGACCGGTGTGGGTTTACATGGTTGTGATCCGTTTAACCTCGACCTCATTACGACACGACCCATTTATGACCCGGCCCATTTGTGACCTGACCGGACCCGGCCTGTGAACCCATTTTGCCCCCCATACCCAAAATGCAGCCTGAACTGCTGAACAAACTACTTTGTGGGTATAATTATAACCACTGTCATTCCTCATCAGCCTGTCTGATCAAACTTCCTATTTAAGTTTAAGCCAACCCAGGGATGGGTGCTTCAAAACTTCAAAGCTATTAGCTAAGGAGTATCTAGTCCGCCCTTTCCTTCAGCTACCATAGTGATCTGAGAAAACTCGTTTCTTCAACAAATCTGTAATTCCTCTTCAAAAATATATATTATTTCTCCACTGCCAAAGCTGCCAAGCTGTGACTCCGATTTGTTCAAATTAGCCTTTTATTAGAAAAATTTATGATAAAACAGACTAGGGATATATTCCATCAGGGCCAGGCCAAGAGTTTAATATCATTAATTTGAAACACAATTTCTCACTTAAAAATAACAGCACCAGTTAGATGCCTGTAAGGAATACACATTCTAAATGGAATTAAAAAAATCATTGCCTACTTTTTTTAAAAAAATAATAAAATGGAATGATATTGGATATAAATATCAACATTCTGGCATCTACATAGCACCCAGATACCCCCTGCAATGCCTTGAATTTCTTGCCATGCTCTTTTGAAGCCAAGTTTCTTCACAGCCTTTTCAGCTCTTATACTGCTAATCCTAGTTTCTAGGAGAACCTCCATATTCAGGTCATGACATGCATTAATTTCTTAGTTCTTTCAGCATGCAAGGAGATCTCTTATCACCTGCACTTCTAAGATTCCAAAGAAGACCCTTCGTTGACAAGTTAAGAAAAGAAAAGGACGTGGACTATGTCCTATGGCAGGACCGGTCAATTTCCATTAATCCCAAACCAACACATGTATAATTTTTTTCACCTCATCACTCTTTACTGCATATGTTTTCTCCACCATGGAGTCTGCATTCTCATCCTCATCTCTAGGACCAGCTGAAGGCTTCACTCCATGCTCTAATGAATCAGGTGGTCGTGGAAGCAGTGAAGTTTTCACCCAAAGCATCCATTACCTTCCATCCCTTCTGATTAGAATTTAGCATAACCTCCCATTGTTCATTAGATCACCTGTGCAAGAATTATTTATGTTCTTAAATCTCAACTCTTCAATCAAGATTTTAGCTGTCTTAAGATGGCAAGGTTGGAGCACACCCGGCCATAGCAAGAATCTCACTCACAAAATTTAAATGCATAAACTGATTCATAGACTATAGATTTACCTAGTTTGTGCTAAAATTGAATTACTAGAATGGAAATACGTATGATTTAAATTTTCAACCACCAAGAGGATGTTCATAATGACTTACAAAGCTAAAATATGCGACCATGACTTGAAAAGTTACCTTTTACATCAGCCATGTTTGTCAACATATGAAATTGCTTATTAATATTTAGTAGCTGATTTATAAATTGGACACATGAGAGTCAAATGTAGAAATTTATATATATAAAAAAGCTAATTTCCATTTATGAGTGGAAAAGTTAGTGTGCATATGCCAAACACTTCCCAAATTTAAAGAGCTGAAAAATATCTTCACGATTGATCTACCAATACCTTCGGTTTTGCATAATCTAACCTCTGTTTTGTTCATTAGAAGATTCATAGTGAAGACGTGAGGAATTAGTGCAAAACTGAAAATATGGTAGGAGTGTAAATCTGCTTTGTTCATTAAAAAATTAAGAAAGTCAATCTCTGTCACTCTCTCTCCTTATTAATTATTGCAATTACAGTAAATCAAAGAATGAAAATCTATATTTTTTCCTGATTTTATAATCTTCAAACATTATGTATGTTTCTTTTATAGCTTATTAGCCAGAAGTGTGAATATTTATATGTTTTACCATTTTAATTTGGAAGCCTAGCTGCTGCAAGAAAAGTTTGGGTGCTGATTATTTTTTCTGTTTGATTATGCATGCTTGAAGAGTTTGTAATGCTAGGAAAGAAAACTACAAGATGATTTCAGGATCATTTTACATACCTAAAGACAACCCCTCAAAACCTTATGGAGAAGATGCTCACTTCATTTGTGCTGAGGAGCAGACCATTGGTGTGGCAGATGGTGTTGGGGGTTGGGCCAAGAGAGGTATAGATGCGGGCGAGTATGCTAGACAGCTCATGAAGAACTCTGCTATTGCAGTAATTTTTAATGAGCCGACAGGCGACGTCGATCCAAAAAGAGTTCTAAATCAAGCTTACGCAAGTACCAAGGCTGAAGGATCATCCACTGGTTGCATAATTGCCCTTAAAGGCAAAGTAAGCACACTGGCATAGAAATGCAAATTCATTTCTTAATTACTTAATAGTTTCTAAAAATATTTTTACAGGAAAGTTAATTAACTAATCAAAATAAACACATATGCTGCAGTGTATACATGCTGCAAACGTGGGAGATAGTGGATTTATGGTCTTCAGAAAGGGTGAAATGATATTCAAATCACGAGCACTGCAACGTGGTTTCAACCGCCCATACCAGCTCGGAAATGGAAAAGGATGTGATAGTCCAAGTGATGCTGAGGTTTGTCATACTATAAACTATGCTTTAGTTGAAGTAATTCAAGATTGATTATTAATTTCTGAATGCATGCAAGAGTATTGATTATTAAATTCTGTATGCATGCAGGAGGTGGTAGTAGCAGTAGAACCAGGAGATGTCATTGTTACTGCAACAGATGGATTGCTTGACAACATGCTCCAAACAGAGATGGAATATATCATAAAGCACTCTGGAGAAAAGGAAGGGCCTCAGCAATTGGCATGGACCTTGGTGGCCGTCGCATTTTACAATTCAACAGACAAAAATGCAGTTACGCCCTTTGCAAGAGCTTCCAAGCAAGCAGGACGAAACCATAAAGGAGGCAAAATTGATGATATAACAGCTGTCGTGTCCTATGTTTTTAGTGAGTTAGATTGACGTGGTTCAATAAATTCTTGTCTTAGGAGTCGATAGTAGGGATAGAGGTATGTGTTTTACAATTGGCATGGACTTTGGTGGCCGTCGCATTTTACAACTCAACAGACAAAAATGCAGATATGCCCTTTGCAAGAGCTTCCAAGCATGCAGGACAGAACCATAAATGAGGCAAAATTGATAATATAACAGCTGTCGTGTCCTATGTTTTAAGTGATTTAGATTGACGTGGTTCAATAAATTCTTGTCTTAAGAGTTGATAGTAGGGAAAGAAGTATGTGGTTGTTCTAGTATGCAAAGTTTCAATTCTAAGCTGTGCAAATACATTTTCTCTCGTTGTTATATGGCAAAGTTATCACAGCAAAAATGCATGTAATGAGGACGTATGACATAGTGAAATCAATATTGAATGAGAATAACAAAAAATCCTATATTTTGATCAGCAGTTCTACAACTATCTCGTTTCTATCATGTTATAATATCAACCTGAATTATCTACTTCACTTCTTTCCAGTCATTCCTAGTTAATTGCAAGTATTAGGAATGATTGGAAAATGAGAAAGTACTCCTATCTTTGAGTGCCTGATCTCAGTGGGCAATTCACATTTTTTTAATCATGCAAGTAGTATGCCAAAGAGGTCAAGGGCAAAAGGGGAAAACACAGATTAAGCACTAGAGAACATGCATAGAAGTAAAGTACAATGGTCAAAATGTAGATTAAGCTTTTTTGTTTTTTGTTTTTTGTTTTTTGTTTTTTTGAAGCTTTCTTTCAACAACTAGATGGTAAATATGAGGCATAATTTAGAATCTTCATTCAAAAGAATTACCTGATATGACAATGAGTATTTAATCATCCACCCTCCTTTGATAATGACCTTTTCACCTTTTGCTTTCTTGACCATACGGCTTCCATGTCTTTCATTGAAAGCATGCTGAAATAACAACTTTTCTGACTCTTTGATTTGAGCTGCCCATGATAAATCTCAAGTAAAAATCAATGATATAGGTCAGTATCCATAAAAATTTGAATTTGCCCCTACATTTTATATCTCATAGGAATACTGATCCAGAAAGTACAGTGATTGAAGTCCATTTCGCTCATCTTTATTTTTCATTCTCCCGAATCCCTTTTTGGTTTATGGGACTGCTTTTTCCACCACCTTCAAAACTTGCTTCGACAATTGAAACACCAATATCACTATCCTATGGCCATAAACAGATGGCAAACACCTCAAAGTGGTAACTGCTTGGCGTATCACAGCTTGGCCTTATAGTCTTATACAACAGCTTGAAGCCTCACTGATCCCTTCAATGTGATTTCTTCAGGTGAGTATATTTTCTGTCCACAGAGTTTTGCAGGGAGTTGATTTGTGATTTGGCTAGCGTATCTTTGACTTCCAATGAGAAGAACTTGTTATTTTGGTCATCCAGCTGTAGCCAATTTAACCTTGCTTTTTGTTTCAACATTTTTTTCTAGCCTACAGCAAGGTCCATAGTTCCTCTGTTTTTTAATTGACAGTTTCACAGTTAGGATGTTTGGATTTAGTGAGATATATCAAGCTGAGATTTGTTCAATTCTTCTAGAGCAATAGGGATTCCTAAATTCAAACTGGAAAAATGGCGGCAATTCAACATTCAGTCTTTTGGGGAGGAAAGAGCGGATTCTGAATAGGCCAGAACTCTATCAAGTTTCCTAGCTATGAAACCATAAGTTCTCTTGTTGGACCATGTGAAGGGGGACCAGTAAAAGGAACACCCTCCAGCATAGCAGAATGCATGAAGTTTTTGATATCTATATCCTAGGGAATAACTATTATTGGGTCATTGCTATCTGAACATTCCCTGATTATGTTAAGGCCCCCTAGGAGAAACCAAGGGGTTCTTTGAATGTTGGTTGCAAGTGTGCTTAGGTGTTCCAAGGTTTTTTTTCCTTTCCTGGATGGTCCTTGGGGCTTTTGGATGAATGAAAACCAAGTCATCTTACCCAAACCGACAATAATGGAGAGGCAATGATGCTTTTTGATCATAGTTATTAAGCTGAAAATTTGGGTTCAAACCTACCCAAACCTTGGCAGTAGGAGGGTCTTCGTAGTTCTGCAAAAAGATTCAGTCTTTTTTTTTTTTTTTTGCATAGTCAAAAAACTCCATTAGAGAAAAAGAAAAGCCATACAAAGAGGTACAAAACAAATTTTAAATATTTCAAATGGTTCGCAGCCATGATCAAAGAAAATAAAATCAAGACCAACACACGCAGACAGGAGCTGAAGCCTGCCATATCCAAATGACTGAACATGTTACCCTGAAATTCTCATGAATGGTGACCTATAATTTATATGTGCATACCGTACCTACTACCCTTAGACAATTGCATTGGCGGCACTAGCGATCCTTGGCCATAAATCAGCACACTTCTTACCAATTGGACCAGTCATTGCAGAACCTTTCATTTCACCTTTAGGATTCACGATAACACCCGCATTATCTTCAAAGTACACGTACACGCCATCCTTTCGGCGCCATGGCTTGCGCTGGCGAACAATGACTGCGGGCATGACCTTCTTACGGAGATCAGGCTTCCCTTTCTTCACAGTAGCCATCACCATGTCCCCAACACACGCCGAAGGCAACCGATTCAACCGGCCCTTGATTCCCTTCACCGAAATAATGTGGAGATTCTTAGCGCCGGTGTTGTCCGCACAGTTCACAGTCGCTGCGACTGGCAGAACCAGCGACATTCTGATCCACGACCTTGTGGCCTGCAGGCTAAGGTGAAAGGCCAAAATTAATTAGTGAATTTGAAGAGTTTGGTAAATTATGATGGGGAGGGTTTCTTGGTTAATTTCATTTAGTTCTATTTGGGGATCTTACGTTTTTTTCCCCCCACTTCTTTTCCCTGTTCATTGTAAATTAAATTTTAAAAAATATTCTGTTTCATTTTTTAGAAAAGGATTCGCCGAATATAAATTTTTTAGTTTGATAAGTTAACCATTAATAAGATCATATATTTCTTATCATATTTTTTAAAAATATACAATTTTGTTTTTTTTTATATTGTTTAATATTTAATTTATGGGAAAAATTATAGAATAATATTATAGCAATAATGAAATTTTTTTTGGAGGGAGAAGCCCTTGTATCAAATTTTTACACTCATAAAGTATTAATATTCTGTTATTCACTCTTTAAAGCTAATCCATGCCTCCTTAAATACCTAAATCCAAAAAATAATTAGAAAATAACTCCAAAAACATGAGCCTTACAAATTTGTTTCTAACCTTGCAATTAGAGCTTGAATTTCAAGCCTCACATATGACTTTGTGTGAATTTGGACAAAATGCAATACAAATTTATATTATATTTCATCCAAATCCACAAAAATTTAAATTCTAAACCCGAAATCCACGCTCCCAAAGACTAGCTTAACTTAATTAAAATGCTTGTTATTAGGACTATATGAACACACACACACACACACATATGAACCATTTAACCCAAACGCGTACATAAATCATGTGCATGCATAAATGTTTTTTTAAAGATTATATAAAGGATTGATACTAACATTTAAGAAATGTGAAATTGAATATTGCGGTTTTAGGTGAATATATATTAGTCTTGAATTATTTATAACTGCATGTTAGCTTTGGTATATTCCCAAGATGGGGGTGAATTAGAATTTTAAAACTTATTCTTAGGTTAAATCAAATGTTAGCAAAATATCACAACCTAGGGTCTTTCTATGCAATCACAATTGCGCATATAAATATAATATGGAGAAATTTAAATCATGCGCATCATTTACACTATAACATACACGTGCGATAAATATAAAGTGCGGAAATATAAACACACAATGCGAAGGTGTATCAAGGGAATGAATGTATGAGAGTATTTGGAGTGGAATAGACAAAAATAAGTTTTTTAGATTGAGAGGATTTTTCACTAATCGTATTGCTAATCTCATCCTAATAATTCCAAATGAGGGGGTATATATAGACTACCCCAAAAATATAACCGTTCAGGACCCATATGGAATTATTATAAAAGTTTTAACATAATTTAACCAAATTAACCCTGTTTAAAAATATTAACCATGGTAAAAATAATGGGGCAACCCGAGAGCACCAGTTGACCGAAGGAAGTTCAGTTGACCGAGCTGTGCTGAGTTCGGTCGATCGGGCATAAAATGAACTACAAGTTCGGTGGATCGAACATGGAGGTTCCTGGGCGATTTTCCCTTTTAGCGCGGTTTGATCGACCAGGAGGATTTGAACTACGTATCTCGGTTGACCAGACAGTTGAGTTCCACACGTGGGAACTCGGTTGACTAGGGCGTTATTATTTATTTTGGGCTCGGTCGATTGGATGGTCAATTTGTTGACTCCTAGGGAGTTCGGTTGACCAAGTGAAAATGAACTGGGCAAGTTCGGTCGACCAGGCAATGGTCAAACTATTGACCCAGTCCCGGTTCGGTCGACCGAGGGAATTTGTACTTGAGTAGTACGGTCGACCGAACATGCAACTTAAGTGCATTTCGGTTCTTTTCACTTATGTAATCACTCATTTCATTTAGCCATATATGTGCATGTATGAGTGTCCCAAGGTCCACCTATGGTCATTTGCTTTTCAAGTGATGTGTAGGGACCTAGAGTCGTTTTATGGTCTTTGAGCTTTATAGTTCAACATGCATGATATGCACCAATTATTATAGACCATTTCTACTTAAATATTACACACCCGAATTAAAATTAATATAAATTACAACAATGAATATTCAACTAGGGTCTTTATTTTCCTTCGGGTCTCCGAATGCCATCATATGATATTGTCAAGATAAACCTGCACATCAACTCGGCAGACATTAAATACCTAAGTATTTGTCATAATCAAAACAGGGTATGACTCATAGGGTCAACACTACATTTTAATTTTTGTAAGCTTAAATCATATATGAAATGTCCCAAAAAAATAATAGAGATAATCGAATGAAGCTAAGAAAATTCTACGAATGCCAATCCTATAGATGAGTGGACTCCCATGGGTTTAAAGCTTTCCCATGATTCCTAGTTGGTTGTGTGATGACTCTGTGGTGCCAACAACTGATATTAAAGCCAATAGTTCATAGCTTTAGGCAAGTGACATTACAAAGTCAAAATGCAAAAGCTAATTTTCTTGGTATGCTAATAGTTTGAAAGACCAAGTATTTCACCAAGGCCAATAAGGATCATTCAGAATGATCAGATGGATTTGAATAGGGTTAAGACTTGGAAGTAGGATTAATGAAGACACGTAGAATGCAATCCAAGGTACATGAATCATGGGGGTTAAGGCCCACTTGAGCAACTATTGGAGAACTAAGCTTGTTCAAAGGAGGGAAACAATGTCCCCCTATCGTCTAGTTTTCGGGAAAAAATGTCACTTACTGGTGGAGTTAGAACACAAAGCTTATTGGGCTATCAAGACTCTTAATTTTGACATGGAGGCAGTAGGTGAGAAGAGGATGCTACAACTCAACGAGATGGATGAGGATATTACAACTCAACGAGATGGATGAGTTTCGGTGTGTGAAAATGCTCGCATATATAAGGAGAAAACCAAGAGATGGCATGATAGACACATTCTCAAGAGAAACTTTGAAGTTGGCCAAAGAGTTCTACTTTATAATTCCAGACTCGCCTCTTTCCAGAAAAATTAAGATTCCGATGGTCTGGACCATTCACAATAACAAGAGTTTTCCCGTATGGTGTCAATTAGGTTTCTAATGACTCAAAAGGCACATTCAAAGTTAATGGTCAACGTCTAAAGCCCTACTTCAAAGGAGATTTCAACAAGCAAAAAGTCTCCATTGATTTTCTTGATCAATGATTCAAAATTAGGAAAAGTCAAGCTAAAGACTATAACCAAACGCTTTTTGGGAGGCAACCTGAATTTCTTTCCAGGGAAGTTTACTTTTACTCTTTCATTCTTTGTTTTTTCATTTTTTTGCATTCTTCACATTGGGGAGAATGTGTTCCTTAAGTTTGGGGTAGGGGTAATTTATTTTTGAGTATTATTTATTTATTTATTTATTTATTATATATATATATATATATAAATTGTGAAAATCACAAAAAAAATATTTTCTTTTCGTTTCGTTTTGGTTTTGGGTTGATGATCACAGATTTGTGATATTAACTTGTTGAAATTGAATTGGATTTATGGAAAATGCTAAATTTGTCTTGTTTTGTGCTTAATTCTTGTGTTTGCTTGATTTATTGAATTCATTTGAACACTTCTGCACAATACCATGATCAATAAGCTGCTTTATTGGTTTAGAGTATATTTATGTGAATTAGATATTTTCTACGATCTCACTGAACTCTAGAACCTATTTGATAATCTCTCGAGGCGAAATCCTAGGCAGCACACCACTAGATAAATGATCTAGGCCATATTTGGAACGTTTGAGCTTTTCTAACCTACCTAATTATCTATCTCTAATCACGCCTTGAGCCTTAAACACAATGACCATTTTTCTTTCATTAACCCACGTTAACCACACCTTTTAACCCATAAACACTCATCCTACCTTTTCAAGAAAATTAATTATTTGCTTAGTCATTGGAGAAGAGAAAAAGTTTGTTAAAGAGCTAAGAGAGCAAAAGCAAGCTTTGTTATTCTATTAAAACAAACTTAAAATTAATAGTTCAAATAATACAACCCGAATTACAATAAAATAAGTTTGGAGGTTGTAGAATTGGAAAAAAAATGAAAATAAAATAAGAAAATATATACATAGATGAATAAATTGCTCATAATTTGCTCTAGGAAGTAAATGTAAATTATTTTTTTTTCTCTCTTCATAGGTGAAACTTGTGTTGAATTTTCTTGCTTTGAATTCCATGCCATTTTTTTTCCATTACCCTAAGTTGAACATTTCAAGCTTTTATTAAGACCTTTTGATCTTTTGTGGTGTATTTGTACTACATTAGTGGAGAATTGATTTGAAAAATAGGCATATGAAGTTCGAGAAGCTCATTCTCATAGAGATCAATCATAATTCAATAAAGTTTGCATAAATTGATTCGAGTTAATAGAGTAGCAAGTTGAGGTTGGTTACTCACACACACAGTTAAAGGTTTCTACATAAACCTAACCATGCTCTTCAATTAATCTAAAAACTTGTTAAAATGTTTAGACTTTTCGTTGAATCAATTTCTTTCTGCAATCCATGAGGCAATCATTGTGAGAAATCAACCTATTCTATTTGTTTAATTTTTATTTTCTCTTTTTATTTTTGCTGGAGGACTAGCAAATCATAAGTTTGGGAGTATTTTGAAGTGTTTAATTTCTATACAAGTTTTGTCATACTTTCACTCTTATTTTTATGCTAATTTGTATTTAATTTTCTTATTTATTAGAGTTTTAATTTATTTTGTTTATATTTTTTTTAGGATTAAATAAATTAAAGGAGTCATGGGAATTAAGGAGGAAACTTTCTTTTTCAAATTCAAATTCCCTTAATCAAGAGTCATTTTCAAACTCAAATTCCTCTCTCGAATTTTCTAAAACACTCTTCAGTATTTGGAGCATAACTTTTGTTAGAGAACTCTAGAAAGGGCGATCAGGGTATCTACAGAAAGCTAATAAAAAAATCTCACAACATTAATGTTGAAAATTTTCAAAGGTAGGAAGATATCGATAGAGAAAATCGTACATCAAGGCGGCAACAAAAAAGGAGGGGATTTGGAGAATCTTGTTTCGGGGAGATAAGAAAGGAGGACAACTAGAGCTTTATAAAAGGAGGGGCTTCGAACCTGGAAAAGAGAGGGAGGATATTATTCACTATTAGAGAGGAATTCAAAGCTTGGAAAAAGAAGAAGAAGAAGAGAGAAGCCGAATTGGAGTTGTTGATGATTGAGATTCTCGATCTACATACAATTTCCTTCTTACTTCTTTCATCTTATCTTTGAATAATTTTCATTATGAATTCTAGAATTATTAGAGTTTGTTTTGATTCTATTATGAGCTAATTGCTATTGCAAAAACTACGATGTAACCTTTGCATGACAATTCCGAATCTTATTTCTATATGATCATAATTTTATCATTCCTTTTGAGTATATATCTTTGAGTTCAATGCTTTCAAATATCTGGCCAATAGTTGAGTGATTTGTTGTGCATGTTAATTCGAGAGATGATGCATGTAGTTTAGCCATGAATTGAACGAAAGGTAGGAATGTGCCAACATGATTTGTGCGGCTTTTATATGAAATATGATTAATCTTAATGTACTCAAATGCTTTTAAATTCGCATAGACATATCGTGGGTTATCGTATGTTAGGTAATTCTAATTCTACGAGAGAGAGGGTCTTAGATAAGTTAGAATATTTTGCCATCAAATAGGATGATAATTGATTGATTGCATGATTAGAATTTGAGATTGGATTGGTTAGGTGAGTTGGATGCCTTAGCGTTTTCTTCTTGGGTGAAATCTTCTCATTTTTAAGTATTTAGTTGATTTAATTAAATTTTTTTTATTTTTCAAATTCAAAATCCCCCACTTTTCTTGATTTTCAAATAATTTAGAATTAGAACAATTTCAATAGTTAATGGTTAAATAGTCCTCGTGGGTTCAACATCCTTCTTTATCACTATATTACTTGTTATGATTTCGTGCACTTGCCAAATTTCACAACACTTCGCATCTCTTTCTTCACCAAAAGTCAAAAGATTCTTCCAAAACCCTAATTTTCTAGCGTCTCACAATCTCCATCGATAGTCTTTGTCCCTTCGTAACTTAATCTCTATCCATTTTTACTTAATTATTCTTCTTTTACTCTCTTCATCCTCCTTTGAAATCCACTAATTTTGACTCCCATCTTTGCTGCCTTTTGTTTTCCCAAATTGAACTCATCTTATCAATCTAAGATTTCGCACCTCCAATTTGCTGATGACACTTTGCTTCTGCGTGAGCACAATTTAGTAAAATCTAGGAAATCTATTCTATTGGTCAAAACCTTTGAAAAGATCTTGGGTATAATCAACTTGTCCAAGACTACGACTAGTTTAGCTGGTATTAACATGGGTGAGAGGACTCTTCAAAATTTCAAATTGAGTGCAAGTTGTGAATCCTATCAATGGCCCCACACTTATCTTGGCTTTTCCCTTTGAGGTAATCCAAACTCTAAAGTCTTTTGGGATCCTGTCCTAGAAAAGGTGGCTAAGAGATTGGAGGGTTAGAAAAGGAATAATTTTTCTCTTAGGGGTCGTGCCACTCTCATCAGTGCTTCTCTCTCTCTCTCTCTCTCTCTCTCTCTCTCTCTCTCTCTCTCTCTCTCTCTCTCTCTCTCTCTCATATTATGATTTATTATCTCTCTTTCCTCTAAAGTTGCCAAGTCCTTGGAGAGGTTGATGCGTAATTTCCTTTGGTCAAGTCCTAGGGAGGGTGCACACGACCATCTTGTTAGGTGGGATTTAGTTTGCAAACCTAAGTCAAAGGGGTGCTTGGGTATTAGGAATGTGGTATCTAAGAATATATCTCTTATAGGTAAATGGCTTTGGAGGTTCCCTTTGGAAACTAAATCCCTTTGGCATAAGGCGATAAGGTGGGAGATGAGGAGCAGTGGCATTACTTTTTACACTTGTCCATGGAAATTTGTCTCTCGAGTAGCTAATCAGTTCTTTCCTTTTATTCAATTCAAAGTGGGTAATGGCAATAGAGTCTATTTCTAGAAATATATGTGGGTGGGGGAGACTTCATTGATGCTGAAGGTTCCTCGTCTTTTAGAGCGTTTTCTCTTCATAATGCTCTTATAAGTTCTTTCACTTCTTCTGAGGGGGGGGGGTCCTTCTTGGAATTTCCATTTTTTTCAAGATCTCAATGAATAAGAGGTCCCTAAGCTCACTAACCTTATTTACATGTTGAACCAGCACATTCATTCTTCAAGTGAGGATGAGAAATGTTGACCTTATAGGTCATATCCTATTTTGATAATGACAAATATCTGTGTATCTTATCTTTACCCTGAGTTTGTATACATGATCTCTCTATGCATAAAATGGAAAAAGAACATATCCTTGGTTGTGTATGGAGAGGCTCAAGGAAAAATGAAGACAAAGTGTCTACATTTGTATTTTAGATTTTCATTCGAGTCTTCAATTATTATCAAAGGTCTATAATAATTAATGCATGACATGCATGGTAGGAACTATAAGCTCAAAGACCTTAGATTGACCCTTAGTCCCTACACAAATCCTTGAAAAAATTCTCTCTATTCTAAAGAACATATTCATGCAAACAGAGAAAACCACACTTGAGATCAAGACCTGGTTATTAAGTTTCAAAGGACTTCGGGCGACCAAACATGTGCATTGAAAACGTCTCGGTCGACCAAATAGTTAAAAAGTCAAAAAGTTGACTTGGCTCGGGCGGCTAGCCCAAAATGAACGCACTATTCACAGTCGACCGAACCACGAATAATAACTTTTTCACCTTCCTCGGGCACCCAAACCCAACGTTCAAATGTACCCCAGGCGACCGAAATAAGGAGTTTGGCAGACAGAACAATTTAAAAAAAATTTAATAATCCCCTCTATATCCCAACGATTATTTTTTTGGATGAAGCTATATATGTGTGTTCATTTGCAAAGATTAACAACCAATTTGTAAATTAATTAAGAAAAATTCCCTATGAAATTTTGAGAGCACTTTCTTCACACATAAGTCATATACTCTTCCATTGCACGTTCTATTGCAAAATATTTTTGAGAGAGAGTATTCTAAGTGATCCTACACATCCTACTATTGCTCAAACTCTCATACTTGCAAATTGCTTGTGATTTTTTTTTAGAGTTAAGCCCAAAAGCTTTCCCCTTGAGTTAATCAATATTCATTTTGTGGGGAAACTTTTTATTAGCTAGTGAGTCTTTGCATTTTGTATTGCAAGACTCTTAGGCTTGTGCTTTGTAGAAAAAATTTTGACAAACTTGCTTTGAAAATATCTCTTGTGCTTAAACTTGTGAAAATCATTTTGAGATATTTTGATAATATCCTTGGAAATCTTTGAAACCCTATTTGTGGTTGATATATATTTATATATTGTTTCAAAGATAAAGGTTATAAAGTATCTTTTGAAAACGATGAAATGCATTGTTGAGAATAAATTTGATAACAAAGTTCTATTTACTGTTGATCGTCATGAAAATGTGTACAGCACTAGTTTAGTTAATTTAGCTTCACAACATGTAACGTGTTTTTCCGCTATAAATGAAGCAAGCTGGTTGTGGCATAGGCGTCTAGGGCATGCTAGCATGGATCTTTTGTCAAAACTTGTGAAAAAGGACTTAGTTAAAGGCTTACCAAAAACACCTTTTGTGAAAAATAAAATTTGTGATGCATGTCAAATGGCTAAGCAAACGAGGTCAAGTTTTAAGAAAAAGAAAATCATATCCCTCACTAGACCACTTGAAATGCTACACTTAGATTTGTTTGGTCCTAATCAAGTTTAGAGTCTAGGAGGAAAATTGTATGCTTTTGTAATTGTAGATGATTTTTCTAAGTTCACATGGGTACTATTTCTTTCACATAAAGATGAATCATGTGAACAATTTACTAGACATTGTAGAAGAATTCAAAATGAAAAGGGATATAAAATTACACATATCAGAAATGATAAAGGAACTGAATTAAAAAATGATGGCATTGAGAACTACTGTGACCTAAAAGGTATATCCCATAATTTCTCTGCACCTAGGACCCCACAGCAAAACAATGTTGTAGAAAAAAAGAATAGGTTCTTACAAGAAATGGGTAGGACAATGCTTAACGAACATAAATTACCCAAATATTTTTGAGCCGAAGCAGTGAACACTGCTTGTTATGTAATGAACAAAGTATCAATTAGACCCTCTCTTCGTGAGACTCCCTATGAATTATGGAATAGCCATAGACCAAACATATCTTATTTTCAGGTCTTTGACTGTAAATGTTTTATACTTAGGGATAATGAACACCTAGGAAAGTTTGACTCTAAATCTGATGAAGGAATTTTTCTAAGTTATTCTCTTAACAGTAGAGTATACAAGGTATTTAATAAAAGAATATTAACTATTATTGAATCCATTAATTTTGTCTTTGATGAATATAATCCTTTTTCAAAAAGAGATGATGAAGATGATATTGAAATTAGAAAAGGATTAGATAAGCTCTCCATTGAAAATAATGTAGATAAAAATTCAGAGATTAATGATAAATCCATTGAAGATAATGAAGATGAAAATAAGGCTCAGGATCTTCCTAGAGAATGGAAATTTATTAGGAATTCATCCCTTGGATCAAATCATATGTGAACCCTCTCGTGGTGTTGCCACACTATCTTCCTTAAGAAAATTAATCAGTCATTGTGTGTGTGAGAGAGAGAGCCAAAACTTTGATAAGTTGATACATAAAAATTGATCATGAGATTTATGACACACATAATTAATTTTTTAAAAAGAAATAATCTTGTAATTATTAACACAAGAACTTAATAATAGTAGCTGCATTTAAATTTTTGCAAGTTTAGCCATAACAATTTATCCCTAAAGTAGCCTTCAAGAACCTGACTGTCTAGAGACTAACAAGAGTTCAATAACCTGCAATGCGACAAGATGATAAAACAGCCCCTTCCACTAAGAAAAATACTTCTAGCCGTTTAAATCTTGCTGCCCACAAGGGGTTGAAAATATCCATGACTTGACATGCAAGTCTAAGCCCAAATTCAGAACCAATTAAAAAAAGAACTTATAGTACTTTCACTTAAAATAAGTAAATGTGCAAAAAAGTATTGTTTGGCTTGAACAAAAACAAGTACTTATTGCAAAAAATTACTTTTCCAAAACCACTTTTTGGGGGGGGGGGGGGGACCCCATTTGGTTTGTGGAATCAAGCCTCGATTGGAATCAAATTTGAGGTTGTGATTCCAATTCATGTGTTTGGTTCACAAAATCAGGAGCGGAATTAATTTCTAGCTGGAATGCTAATTGCATTGCTTGGAGGATCGATTATTCCGCCTCTCACCCATGGGAATCACCATTCCATTCCTGCTCTTTCTTTTAAAGGACCATCCTAAATATATATATATATATATATATATATATATATATATATATATATATATATATATCAATACCAAAAACACACATCCATTAAATTACCCACATCACATTATCAAGTATACCCTAGCATCAATTGATCTCTACGCACCTCTGCCCCACATCATCGGCAACACTATATTTAGCTTCACCTCCCCCACAATGTCCACAGCCACCTTACCTCCACCATCACCAGGTTGATGCAGAGGCAACATCAAGGGTCTGCAACCATGGCGAGATTAGAAGAAATTGAAGAGTAGAAGGAAGGGGAAGAGAGGAGATACAAGGGTAAAACTCACGCTCAATTCCAATTGAAATTCAACAATAACTGCCTATGACATTTTCACACACAATTTATAAGAAAGACTCTTAACATGAAATTACATATAAACTCCTAAAACTACATTACATCACAAACATACTCTTATCTTAGAATACACGAATGCTACAAACAACCCCAAATACACATAATACTCTATTAATTAAACTAAGCACATAATAAACTACTAACAAAGCCCAACAATTCCTTGCCTTAACTCTTTTTAATTATTCTCCAGTAAGTATCTTCTTGAGGTCTTGCTTCTTGTCCTCCATCAACTCTTCCCCAATTAGAAAAAATCCAGCCTCTTAACAATCTTAGCAAACCCACCATTAAACCTTACATCCTACTCCAAAATAAATAAATAATAAATAAAAACTATTGATAAACCTAGCAAGCACTTCAAATTTTCATCTATCCAAGAAATTCAATTGACATTGTTGGCTGATAGCAACAACTGAAGTTGATTAATTGTTTGTGGTGAAATAAAAAAATGGTGTATTTTAACAATCTAATCCAATTTCAATCGTATACACCAAATTATGAGAAAACACCACATCTTAATAGTGAAGTACCCTCCCATTAGATTAAGAGCATATATTCGACCATCAACCATTTACTGTAATACTAAAGTTTACCAAGGATCAAAGACATACCAATGGCAGCCTGTTCGACAGTGCATTCTAGACTATGAAGTCTCAAGTAACCATCGACATCAACTTGAGCAAGCATCGGGCCTCCATTAACACCAACTAGTTTAAACTTTAATCAAGATACCAGTTGCCTTGACGAGATGAAACAATTCAAGGCGACCCATGTCAGCATTCACATTGAAGAGTGGCACACTTCCGGATCTACTGGGCTGAGCACCCTCTCGCACCGTATACATCAAAACAACGAGAACATGGTGGAATGAGTTGTGTGGACATAACTCCATGGCATTAGCGTTGCCGCCTGGATAGCAATGTGCACGTCCATGCCCACAACTCGATAATATTCGCCGAAAGGATTGAACTTGAGATTCCTATAACATAGACTCAACTAAATTCCACTTAGGCTTTCCTAGGTTTCAGAGCGAAAGAAGAACATGATCAAAAAAACCTACGGATGTGACGACCTGCTTAATTTCCATATTTTTTTATAATAATAACAAAATCAATATCACATATTCCAGCTCAGGAGATCAAAGTCCACTTGGACCCGTGGCTACCAGGGATACATCAGAACACAAAACAGAGGCCTAAGCAGCAGAAAACATATAATCTCAATATCATAAACACGAAAAACATCCATCACATCACTATCAATACCAGAGTCACTATGACCACTGTATTTCCATATATACATCCCAAAAATAAGTTTAGGGACATTCCCCACAAAAAAAAAAAACTAAATGTCCCCACAAAAACTTACCCTTCAAGAAGGGCAGATAAACAGCTTTAGTTCAGTGGGGCTTTTCCTGCTCTCCTATCTAGGGTTCCTAAAAAGTTTATAAATTTTAGAGATGAGACACCTCTCAGTAAGGGAAATAAACTAATATCAGTGTGTGGCAACATGAGTATTTTGTATTCTATGTATATCATACATAACATATTCAGTAACTGATTCGTCAAATCTGGAAAAACATATATATACCAAATCATGGTAGAACATACTGCATTTTCATAAACAAATCTCATCTCATATAATACTAATAACATAAAAACATTCCTGGCAGGTTAGCTAGCTGTTGTCATGTATTACCCCCACATGACTAGGTTGTGTGGCCCGAAGGCAGGACCTGACAATGGTTGGCTGACCACTGCCAAGTCAACAGTATAGTCTATAAGTCCGATGGGTTTGCCTGACCTGGTTCGTACACCAGGGGTGATCACACTCTTCTTAAAAACCACATCGACCATCCAATCTCACACCACTCCGTACAGTGGCGTTAACACAGATATCATGATCACGAAGACCATGGACACATAGCAACGGTACCGTGCAATTGCTAGCCTAGACCAAGCCAACCAAGTTCTGATATCATATAACGTATATTGAAACTGTGATACATGGATATTTCATATTATTAATTTTCACATCAATCATATCATTTTGCATATATACGTATATCATGAAAATCAACGGCCCATACGCCAGTATCACATTTTATCATAGCACGACCCGTACGCCGGCAAATCATAGCACAGCCCGTATGCTGGCAAATCATAGCACAACCCGTATGCTAGCAAATCACATCATAGTACAGCCCGTACGCTGACAAATCACAACATAGCACAGCTCGTACACGGGCAAATCACAACATAACACAACTCGTACGCTGGCAAATCACATCATAGCACAGCCCGTATGCTAGCAAATCACATCATAGCACAACCCGTACGCTGGCAAATCACAACATAGCACAGCTCGTACGCCGGCAACCACATATATAAAAATCTCTGCCCGTACGCCGATTTTCCATCATAAAAATCCATATCATAATCACATTCCCAGAAAACAGTATTTCAAAATAATTTATACTCATGCCACACTAACAGGTTTTCACATATTCAACATACCATCATTTTATACAGTATTTTCCCAAATATATAAATAATATAAAAATATACTATTTGCTGAAATCGAATGCTATATATACATATACATATATTTTCTCAAAAAGTACTAGCTTAGTTTATCTCCTTATTTTACTCCTAAAAAGCCTCTAAGAAAATCTGCCCCGCACCCACAGGGTTCCCAACTCAACATCTTGGAAACAACATTGCTCATAATTAAAGTTTAGTATTTCTAAGCGTATAACACTTTTTACAACTGTCACAAATCCAAATATTGAGTAAAAAGTCTTATCCTGGATTTGGGATGGTTTCCACCTCGCTTTCACCAACGATCTGCTCTGGCAGATTTGGAGAGAACTTCCCCACGAGCGTCGTGGTGACTTCGGATTGTCGATCTAGCGAAGATTTGGCCCTAAATCGAAGAAAGAGAGAGAGAGAACCGAAGGGGAGAGAGAGAGGAGAGATGTTTGCTTAGTAATGAAGTTAAAATCCGGATTTTTCTATTTATAGAACAGGGGATTCGTCGATAAGCCACGTCATTCGTCGATGAATCCTTCATTAATTTCATGGACAAAATTCAGTCGGCTCAAAACTTCTCTTGGTAATTCTTCGTCGACGAAATTCAGTCTTCGTCGACGAATTCTCTAAAGCCCTCGTAGACGAATACAAGGGATTCGTTGACGAAGCCCTGATGATTCCCTTTTGTTTTCTGTTTCTGTCTCCATTTCCCTTCCTCTTTATTATTTAAATCTCATTATTATTCGGGTCATTACAACAGAAGTATTATGTTTTTTACGGAACAATTTAATTTAAAAGTATTATAAAAAATAGATTATGGTAATTGTGGATGTTACCCCATCTTTCATCACTTTAGTTTTCTACCTCGATAAATGTCATATTATCCATATTGCTCTATAAAAGGGTACTATCTTTGCATGCCTGTATACATATTGCATGCTTGTATACTCACTTGCATGCTGGAAGTAAGGTATATAGAAATAAGAGGAGAGATAAAAGAGAAGAAAGATATCCTGTATAAGGCCAGTTTTGATATTTTGTATAAGGTTGATTTAAAATCATCTTGTAATTTAATTTGTGATAGTGAAGTTTCGATCCCATCCGCCCATGGAGTAGGTATAGTCTAACTACGTAAATTTCTGTCTTGTCTCTATTTATTTTTTACATATTTTATAACACATTATCAGGACGAAACTCTAACCAATTGAGTTATTTCTTTAATTTTTATTTAATTTATTTTGTATAAGGTCGATTTCAAATCATCTTGTAATTTAATTTGTGATAGTGAAGTTTCGATCCCATCCGTCCATGGAGTAGGTATAGTCGAACTACGTAAATTTCTGTCCTGTCTCTACTTATTTTTTACATATTTTATAACACATTATCAGCACGAGACTCTAACCAATTGAGTTATTTCTTTAATTTTTATTTAATTTATTCATTTCTTGTAAGTTTTATTGTACAAGAATATAATATTTTTCATAAGAAAATATGTTAAAGAATACCAATTTTCAGAAGAGATGGTAAGATAGTCATTCTAAAGAATTAATATATTTAAATCTCTCGAAGAGATAGTCCTCTTAAAATACAATATATTTAAATTTCTCGTCTACATATATAATCTCCCGAAGAGATAGACCTCTTGAAAAGGGTATATTTTTAACCTTCCGAAGATATGTTAAAATCGACCTCTTGAAGAGGTGAAACGTTTATCCTCCAGATGAGGTAGTATATTTAACCTTCAGAAGAGCAGAAGATGTGGCATATTATTAATCAATTTAATATTGTAAATTATATTCATACTCCTAAAGAGTATAAATTAAGAAAAATAATATAATGTTCCTAAAGAAACATATTTAATTAAGTACCACAGAAGGGTGAGAATAATATTATATTATTATCTCAGTTTTATTTTAGTTTTTACATTTTATTTTCTAAATTGTCTTATTATTGTTGATTTAGTTAGATGTCGAACCTAAACAAAGTTGAATTTGTTCCCCTGGATATCAAAGACAACAGTTATTTATCATAGATTCTTGATGTTGATATCCATCTAAATGCAATAAATTTGGAAAATACTATTTTAGATGGAAATACCGCATCCTTGCAGGATCGCGTAAAAGTCATGATCTTCCTCCATCATCATTTAGATGAAAAATTAAAGATTGAATATCTCACTATTAAAGACCCATTTAGCCTAAGGAAAAATTTAAAGGATAGATTTGACCATGAGAAAATTGTGATTTTACCAAAAGTTCGATATGAATGGTTGCACCTGAGGTTGCAAGATTTTGAAACAGTCGGTGAATATAACTCAGTCCTGCATAAGATTAGCTCGAAGTTAAAATTATATGGTGAAAATATTACTGATGAAGACATGGTAAAAAAAACTTTTACTACTTTCCATCCCACTAATGTGCTCTTACAGCAGCAATATAGGGAGAGAAAATTTACTAAATTTTTTAAACATATATCATGTCTTTTTGTCGCTGAGCAAAATAACGAGCTTTTGATGAAAAATCACCAAACTTGTCAAACTTGTTCAACCCCATTCCTTGAAGTAAATATGGATACATCTCAAGATCGAAGACGAGGCCACATGCATGGTCGTGGGCATGGTCATGGCCGTGGTCGAAATAATCACTGACATCAACGTGAGACTACAATCTCCTAGAAAATGGATAACCCCCAGAAGAGGAATAGCCCCCAGAAGCGGATTAATGATCAAAATCAGCAACCTAGGTAACATGAAACTAAATGTTACAAATGCGGTGGAAAAGGTCATTGGTCGCATTCCTGTCATACGCCCAGACACTTGGTTATTAAAGAAGTTGAAACAAATGTTGCTGATAATGTTGTTCCAATAGATTTTAATACTAGACCATAAAACTCTATTTATTTTGATATAACTGATTTCCTTGTAAATTAAGATGAAAATAATGATGTAATATTTTAGGATATATAGTAAATAATATTGTATTTTGAATATAAATAAATTGTTGTTATTATCAATTATAGTAATGAGTTTTAAAGTATTTGTTGTAGTGTGAATTGTTTTAAAGATTTGGTCGATTCGAAGATGTCTTTAGAAGAAGTTTGTTTAGCTAATAGTGTTATAACGCACACAATTCTTCGAGATAGGAAATATTTCCATTACTTGAACAACCACTATTAAAAAACAATTTGTTCCTTTTAGATATGGTCTTTAAGCATACCTTCAAAACAAAATTAAGTAATGTGTTTTGGTACCCATTCTTCCTTGGGTCCTAAGGGGTTAGTCTTCTTAACAACCTATTCAAACTTTCATTTTTTTTTTTTTTTAAACCTTTAGCACCCCTAAAGGGGAAAGAGTAACGAATATGACCCTTTCTCTCACAATATAAAGAAGTTTTGTTTGCAAGTAAGGGATTTAGTTCAAGTGCCCTATTTTTATTTGATAAAGTACTTCTTTTGGCACAAAGATTAATAAAACCAATGTATTTATATGAAGATAATCCATAGCCCAAACCTTCTTTGTAGATCCTAATTCTTTGGGCTCTTAAAAGATTATTAAATTTTTTTTTTCCATTCGTGAATTCGTAAATAATTTTACTATAGTCCTCAATTTTCTTTTTCAAGAGTATATTTTCTCCTATACTATTTTCAATTTGACTTTTTAAATATTCAATCCCTACTTTTAAATGTTCATGATCCTTTTGAAAATTAGTTGTAAGCTCCTTATTTTTCTTTTTAAGGAAAACATTTTCTTCTTTCAAAGTAGGACAAAAGGAAAGTTCCTTTTATTTAAATTTTGCAAGTGTTTCCTGAAGACTCCTGCTCTTTCTTTTAACTAAAACTAACTCATCAAATAGTTTAGTGCATGCAATTTCTAACTTATATTCATCATCATCGGAACTCACCTCTTCTTGCTCGTTAGCCATGAAGCAAAAATGTGCTGCTTCCTCTACTTCATCGTTGGTGGAAAGTCCATCAATTTCGTCCTTAGTAATAACATTCATGGTATTGTAGTATCCTTGTCAATAATTTCCTTTATTCTTGTTCAAGTTCAAGGTACAATTTGTTATCTTGTGCCCAACCTTCTTGCAATTGTAGCACTTCATGCTATCACCTTTGCTTGGTTCTCCTCTTTCAACTCTTCATCAAGTATTTCTTGAACTTCCTTGTGAGTAATGCTACATCATCCTCACTTTCTTCATCATCTTCAATCATTCTTTCTGAGTATAATTAGATGATTTCAAGGCAACTCCTATTTCCTTCTTTGGTTTTTCTTGCTCTAATGTTGCGTTCTTCTTCTCAACTTCATAGGTCATGAGTTGCCCAACTAACTCATCAAGAGAAACCTTGGTCAGATCTTTAGCTTCTTCAATGGCTGTTGATTTAGTATGCCATGATTCGAGTAGAGATCGAAGAACTTTTTGCACATTATCTTCCATTGAATATATCTTACCATGTGCTTTCAATCCATTTATCATGTGACTGAAACGAGTAAACATGGATGTGATGGTCTCACCTTCATCCATCTTGAACATTTTATATTCTTTTACTAACATATATATCTTAGACTGCTTAACTTGAGATGTACCTTCATATGTGACTTCGAGCTTGTCCCGGATTTCCTTTGCAGTTTCACATCCATAAATACGATTGTACTCATCATCGCTCAAAGCACAATATAGACAATTTTTCGTTTTGAAGTTAAGTTATACCAACCTCTTCTCCATCATTGTCAACTCCATTCTAGACTTTGGAATATCTTCATCCTTGTCATTTTTCTTAGTAAAGGAGAAGTCTCTATTAGTGATAATCTCCCATATATCAAGATCACATGATTGAATTAATGAAGATCATCATTCGATTTTTCGATGAAGGGTAGTTGGTGTCGTTGAACTTCGGTGGTCGATCCACGTATCGCCCTTGAGAAAAGAAGTGTCCACCATATACGCCATTGATCTTTCCGCTCTAGAAGTTACTTCAATAAATTGAGCGTATCGCCCTGATACCAAATGTTGTCTTTAGTGTAGAGTCTAGAGGGGGGTGAACAGATTCTTTTGCATTAGAAAACTAATAATTGTATTGATAATTGTAAATAAACATTAGAAAACTAATAATATTATTAATATATTGTAATAATATATTATTTTGTTATATATTTATATATTAATTATACGTCGAAACATAATAATAGGCATCTTATAATTATAATGCTTATAATAAGTTGAATATTCCAATGTGTACTTATTGTCATTATTTATTTTTAGATAATCAAACAGTACTTATGATCTTTTAACTGTAATATCAATGCTCATCAAATTCCCTAATTTTTTTTTATAAAAAAAATACACTTGTGTATGAGTGCTTCGAAATTTCTCAATAAAATTTAAAGAATTTTTAATGAGAATAAAATAATCCAGATATAAAATATAATAATATTTCGATACGATTTAAAAGGTAAATTTGAGTAAAATATCACTTATTATATTTTGAATGTATATAATTATGTTAATAACTATATAT
>NW_026652162.1:0-72500 GCF_029873635.1 Malania oleifera
CACAAATCCTTTAAAAGATCATCACCAATAACATCCTACCACAAGCCGGATTATATGATCATATCTCATACATAGACTGTTTTGTATTGTGGTGTCTGTTAAAGGGGAAGAAATTTGATTTACCTAGCCTCATTATGAAATGGACGTGGGCTAAGATGGACGAAACTCGAGTCATCCTTCCATGCGGTGGTGCTCTTAATATGATTTTTGCAAATTTGAATATCACTACTTCATCAGACTTTTTCATCAAAAGAACTTAGTATGATCTCTTTACCTCCACGACCCTCAAACAGAAGGGATATGAAAAACGTAATCAAGAGTGGTTCTTAAAAAGAGGTAGATAATGAAGGGCGGCAACCGTACCTTCTCCTCCACCTTAGGCTCAGTCACAAGGACCTACAGCTGAAGCCCCTTCTTGGTTCATACCGTTCTATACTAAATTCACATCCTTCAGCCATGATATGCATGAAGATCTTAAGTCTCTTTAGGAAAACTACTCTTCCTTAGATCAACGTCTTACATGCATTGAGCAGACATGGGGTAGTTCTTATCATGGTGATCCGATGGACACTAGGTCCATACCTCGTAGTGATGATTCCTCAGAAGAAGCATCCGAGAAGGGAGATAAAGAAGGAGATGAACAAGAGGAAGAAGCGGATGATGGTAATGGAGAATTTGAGGATGATGAAGAAGAAGAAGAAAAGGATGATGAGAATGAAGAAGAAGAGGATGATGATGCTGATGAATGAGCTTCTTATTTCTAGGTTGTCTTCTATATTTTTATTTTGCTTAGTTCACTTTTTTGATAAGTTTGGTTTGTATGACTATTGACTCTTGATGCCTATCTTTCTATATATCTATGTTTTATGCTCTTTGTATTACTCTTACTTATTTCTTTTTGATTGATGTCAAAGGGGGAGAGATGTTTTGGAGAGCAAAAATATGCAATGATGCAAAATTATGAGTATGCAATGATGCAAAATTATGAGTATGCAATGATATGAGCAATGTTATGATGGATATGAATTTTTGCATTTTGGACTAATATATGAAAACATCACATTAAATCTATTAAACAATATGCTTATTGTAAGGGGGAGCCTTATTTTTAAGGTATTCTCAATTTTTTCTCCTTATTTGTCATCATCAAAAAGGGGGAGACTGTTGGCCTAACAAGGCTTTCATATCTTGTTTTGATGATAACAAATAAAGGAAAAGTTTAATGTGTTTGTGTTCAAGTGATGATATTTCAGGAACTTCAAAAAGCCAAGATTCAAAAGAACTTTCTAAAGATCACTAAGGCCTCAAAGACATATTACCAGGTGATCAAGAGAAAGCCCAAGGAGACTCAAAGCAACAAAGGACTCATTGGATAATCAAGCTCAAATGAAAAAGAAATGATGATCACGTAGATTTCAATGAGCAAGAAAGTTTTCATATTCTAGGAAAGCTTCATGTAAGTACTTTAAGTATAAAATATCATTTTGAATGAAATGAAGCTCATTAGGGGATATAAATGGACTTAAGAGACTTTATTTTAAAGCCCCAAAAAATGTTTTTCAAAAGTAAGAAAGTAAGAAAGCTAAACATTTTTGAAAAAGAGAGAAGAAAAACAGATTTTAACTGTTCAGACGATTGAAGATTTATTGAAAGAAATCATAACGGGCAATGTTGCTTCAGGCGCCTGACCCTGTATCTTTAGGCACTTGAACTCACTTCAGGCGACCGAAGTTGCACTTCAGGCAACCAAAGTTCGGCAACGGCCAGATTTTTCAAACTTCTTGATTTCAAATTTAATTTTCTTACACCCTAATATTTTTAGAAACTTAGGGGGCACTCCAAGTAAACTTAGGCATCACAAATGAGAGTGTTTCTAAGCCTACAAATACATGGATTATGAACTTTAAACTTACCAAGAATTGAATAATCTCTCAAAGCTCTCTCTCTCTCTCTCAAAGCCTTCTTGCTATTGAATTGTTGACTGAATTACTGCAAAATCACTAAGATATTTTTTCGTATATCAAATCTTCTCTAAATCATATAATCTGAGTTCTTGATCCTTATCAAGAGAAGTAATTCGGTGATATAAATCTTGAGCTTTCTACTTCATTCTTTTGATATTTTTGAATTGAAGTATATTAGTTTTCAATTGTACTAATCAGCTCTATCTGAGAGCACTCTTTGTACACATCTATTTGTTGTATCTCTTGTAGATTGTGATGATTCTAGGATTGTTGGATCGTTGGCTAAGCGTGGAGGATTGCTTAGAGAGGTCTTGCTCTAGCCTAATTAAATGAGTGACCGAGTAAGGGGATATCACTTGGAGAGGCGGGCTCTAGCCTATTAAAGGAGTGTGTAACGGTGTTGTTCCACCCGGCAAAGGAATTGATTTAGTGGAATCCTTTGGTGGTTTGCAAAAGGTGAGGAAAAAGGTTGGGGATAAGACGAACCTCGTAAAAACCATGGTCTCACTCTTTCTTTCATTTACTCTTTATTTTTAGCACATATATTAACTGCGTGGATGTTTTAAATTCCTAAATCATATATACTAAGTTATTTGATTAATACTTTGCGGAAACCTTAATGGGAGTATGTTGATTGGTTAACACCCAAAGATAAATTAACTAAGAGTTTATTTGAATTCTGAATTTTGGGAAGAGTGTGGATGTTTTGTTGAATCAAATTGAGAAATAAATTTTATAAATACAGGGCTGTAAACAAACCAAACATCTTGATTGAATATTTTGTGGATTTGATTGATTGGTTTTAAAGTTTGGTGTGGTTGATTGATTGTTTAATTGTATTGTAGATTGTATAAAAAGAATTAAGCTTTTATTGTGTGATTGCTAAATCAACAGAAATCTAGAATTCATTGAAAGAATTAAATTAAGTTAAATAATTCATAAAAAGTTTAAAAGGAATTTTAATAACCCAATTCACCCCCTCTCTGGACTACACCTTAGTTTTCAAAAATAACAGCCAAAAGGGAGCTGTTGTAATTAAAAGACAATGAGAACGATAAGGAAATATGAAATGCAAACAATGTGAAATGGAATGAGCCACATAAAGTGAAACGCTATGAAATGTTTAAGCTAAGAACATGAATAGTTAAGAATTACAGGATAACGATAGGCAAAATAATGTATTATGGTATTATAAGTATGTATTCTAGTACAACATGTTATGTTTGGGCAAGGAAAACACTTCGCCTGAGGGCTTGCTGAGAAAAGTGAGTGTACTAGTAAGTATTAGATGTGACACTAGGCTGCATAACGTGCTAGGGCAGAGGGGAACTAAATATGGGCAGGTAAATTCCTTATTCTCGGGGCCTTCGCTGGTAAACCTTTGTATGAATTGTGTGAGTACGAGATTAAATCACTACCTAGGGGCTTACTGAGTAAGGTGAGTGTTCTAGTATGCTTCAGTTGTGACCTTGGGTTACCTAAAGTATTAGAGTAGAGAAGTGTTACTTGTATAGGCGGGTAATCACCCATAACCTTGGGTAATCTTGTGGGTAAAATGTCTCGCATGCGTTTGATTAGGAATAAGAAATGATTTTAGAAATTATGCTAATGATTTGCAAATGATGAAAATGTATACTTATATTATTTACAAATCTTTTGTTAGCCACATGTTGTTTTAATATATTGTTTCTTCCCATACTGAGATGTGTCTCACCCGAATATGAACTTATCTTTTTCAGGACCTCCATGAGATCGAGCTTAGAAAGGTCGAGGTGTATGTAGCATTTTTGGGATATAGAAAAGAAAGGGTATATACTTAGCTGATATTTTCAGTTGTATGTAAGTTATGTTTTATGTTTTAAGTCTTCTGAGATATGGATAGTTGAGAAATATACTAGTGTTTGTGAATATTGCATGCTTTTGGAGATATGTGTATATATAAGAATACAAGTGATGAATAGTTATTTTGAATTATAGATAGAAATAGTAAACTCTGGTATTATATTTATATTTTTCACTACGTACATGATTATCCTAAAAAATATTTCTCTTTCCTCAGTCCAATTTTCAAATATACATAACTAATAAAACAGCCCTAGGCTAAAAAAACGTAATATAAATGGTTTGCATTTTAAACCCATACGAAAACATTTACACATATATTCATAACATATTTCATTTTTCCAATTAATTCATAAAAATCTAGTTTAATATATATTCCCCCCTACCTGGTTTCTTGAACTATGCCAACAGGGACCCCGAAAAGATACCTACGGTGCTCACCCGAACCTTGAATCAAAAATCCTAGTTCCATTAAATAAATCCTAAATAAAAAATTATTTTACATTTCCTAGGTCCATAAATTACAAATAAATAATTATACTCTCAAATATAATCAATTTACTTAATTCCCTAAATTTCACTCTCACTTTGGAGTGGTGCTTAGGAAACCCGAATTGAAAATTTATTCTGGCCAAAATGACGATGATCGCGACTAGGACCCCGTGGTGGTGTTCGATCGTCGATTTAGCTATAGATTTAAGGAGAAATGGAGAAAATAGGGAAAAGTTACCTTACCTCAGGAGTGGTGCCTAGGACGCTCCTACGAGAAATCCACTTCGATTAAATCAAATGTAGCGGAGAATGGAACCCAATGGTACCTTCCGTTTTCGGATCGGCGCCTATTTAGCTGAGAAAATCGAGGTGAAAGAGAGATGGAGACGAGGAAAGAAATGAGAAACCGAGAGAGAAAAGTAAAATGAAATAAAATGCAGCGTGGCGGCTCCTGAAGAAGATGGAAATGAATTTCAAATTGAAATCCAATCCATCCTGCTACATCTAATACATTCATCATATTATTTTAATATTATATATATATACTTTAACTTATATTATATAACAACCTTACATATATATATATATATATATATATATATATATAACTTAATATATATATATATATATATATCTTTATTTCAATTTTTTTCTTTTCCACACTATTCCTTTTATTTATTTATTTATTTATTTAATTTAATAATATTTAATTAATTAATTGATTAATAATTTTAATTTTTTTATTAAATATATATATATATATATATATATTCTTTTCTTGGTTATTACATTCTTCCCTCCTTAAAAGAATTTCGTCCTCGAAATTCATTACCCGACCATTGCTCACATTTTCTTTTCTAAAATTTATTAACTAACTATATCACACAATCTAATACATATCATTATATAAATTTCTACATTATCCATAATTAAATAAAACTATCATTTATCTTAAACATAAACTTATACCTGCCTCCTTGGCAATTTCTGCCCCAGTCGGGATCAACGAGTACGCACGTGCTACTCCACCTCCACCTATTGGTACTTGTTGGTTTACCCTAATACCATAACCTCTGAAATCAACTAACCAACCTCATACCACACATTATCAGCTAAATTATTCGTCTTCAAATATTTTTTTTTTTTCTACACAAATCAACCAAGCTAACCTTTGAGTTCAAATCCCAAGTTCTAATTTCTTTGCTCAGAAACATCACCATCGATGGATTTACCATGATTTTCTGAAGCTAGCTACCTCTTCAGAAAAACATAAAAGACCATCAAGGGATTTCTGGCCCCCAAGCGTACGAAACACAACTCAGAATTTCTAACGGTATCTTAATCTACCCATCCCTATCCTTATTGCAACTCAATCCTATATTTTGGTATTAATCTATTCTAAAGTTTGCAGGACCCAAAACCTAATACTCTGATACCAAAATGTAATGACCTGAACCCAAAAACCTGGCCCGGCGCGTTATACTTGAATAAACCGTACTTCGTGGCACCCCTAACCTACTTAGTGGGACCTAGGTGCCACGTAATCCATTTTCCTGTACTTGTTATTCCATTAACAATTACGCAGAGGAAAACATAACTACAATCCTCAACCAATAATACCAGAGTTTTCTAACTATAACATCCTAAATAATCCATTCATTAACCTGCATTCACATATATACATATCTCCAACATTCAGTATTCACAACCATCCATTTCTGAGAAGACTTAAAACATAAAACATAAAACATAAAGCTTAGATACAACCCAAAATATCATCGCAAGTTTATACCTTTTTTCTAAAAAAATGCTATAACAGCTCTGAGCTTTCTAAATCGATTACGTGGAGGTCTTGAAAAAGATAAATTTGCATTCGGGTGAGACACATCTCAGTAAGGGAGGAAACAATATAGTAAAATAGCGTGTGGCCAACATGAGATTATAGTCAACATAATATTCAACATTTGCAGATCTTTAACATAATTTCTGAAATCATTTTCTGAACCTAATAAATCACATGCAAGATATTTTACTCACAAGAAAAACCTAAGAATCAGGGTGATTACCCGCCTATACAAGTAGCACCCATCTACTATGATACTTCAGGCAACCTAAAGGTCACAACTGAAGCATATTAGGGCACTCACCTTACTCAGTAAGCCCTCAGGTGAAGAAGTAATCTCATACTCACACAGTTCATCCAAAGGTTTATCAGTAAAGGCTCTCGAGAATAGGAAAATCTACCCGCCCATACAAGTAGTTTCCCTCTGCTTTAGTAAGTTATGCAGCCTACTACTACACCTGATACTAACCAAGGCACTTGCCTTTCTCAGTAAGCCCTCAGGCAAAGAGTTTGCCCCACCCAAATGTAACATGTTCTACTAGCATAAATAATGATACTACCATAATACATTATTTTGTTTGTTATTATTATACATTTCTCAACTATTCATGTTTTCATCTTTTACATTTCATTTCATTTCACTTTACGTGGCTTTTTTCCATTTCACATTGTTCACATTTCACATTTCATTTCCATTTCATTCTCATTTTCGTTTCATAATATACTCAGCATCTTTCAGCTATTTTTGTGTTAGTCCTAGCATCTTTTAGCTGTTTTTGTGTTAGTCCTAGCATCTTTCAGCTGTTTTTGTGTTTGTCCCAGCATCTTTTAGCAGTTTTTGTGTTAGTCCTAGCATCTTTCTCTTGTTTTTGTGTTAGTCTCAGCATCTTTCAGCTGTTTTTGTGTTAGTCCCAGTATCTTTCAGCTGTTTTTGTGTTAGTCCACATAGAAGTGCGCTAGTCTGCTACCCAGCATCTTTCAGCTATTTTTATGTTAGTTCCAACATCTTTCAGCTACTTTTGGTTCCATGATTGTATTAACACTCACATGTAGCATATTTCATATAACATTTTCATTTCCGTTCATTTCCTGTATATCCCGCATCTTGTACATATAACATAATTTCACACAGAATTCTATTTTACTCATGTGTTGGAATTGGTGTGATCCCAACAGGGAGGGGGGGTGAATTGGGTTTTAAAACATTTTGGTTAAATTAAATATTTACGCCGATTCACCACTTATCATGTCCCATTCAATGTGCACGCGTGTATGTAAAATAATTTTAACAGTGAAAGTAAGCATACACGTGCACAGTATATCTTATTTAAATCAAATGCGTGTATGCAAATAATTATGAAATTAAACAAACATTCATACACATGCTAAAATTTAAGTGCCAAAATTTAAATAAGATAGAAAGAGAGAATGACACACATATTTGTTAACGAAGTTTGGTCAATACTGCCTACGTCCTCGCCTTAGGCATACCCCCCTTAGGATTCCACTAAACTTGCTCACTTAACCGGGTGGAGTAGAAGCCATTTACATCCTCTTCTTATGGAGCGAGGAAACCACAACACAATTACTAGGTTGAGCTGAACTAGTCTCACTTATGGGGCTGAGACTCCCTAGTTCAATTTCTAAACTGAACCGAATCGGTCTCACTTATGGGACTGAGACTCCTCAGTTCAATTAACGGGCTGAACCCAACCAGTATATGAAAAACCATTTTTGTACATAATACAATGCTTCTAAATATAAGCAGAAGTGTACACATTAAAGCTCTAAGATGTATGCACTCTCTTATGATATGATTTGAGCTCAGTAGAGTAAAAAGTGCTTATCTAAATAATTAAAGTACAAATAAAACATATGAATATATAAAATAATTATTATGTTCTCCAACAAAGATATTTGCTAATAAAAGTATTTGGAGAATCTGGAGTTTAAGTTCAAAAGGTTTTGTGCAATAAATAATTTCTCCAAAAAAATGTTTATAAAAAAAATAATCGGAAGAAATATTAAAGCTACTCTAAAAAACGATTTTAATAAATGAAGTTGCAAATGATAGTAAATATAAATAAGTGTAAAATAAATGCCCAATGTAAAATATTCTCTTCAAAATGATTTTCAAAATAATGATTGGAAGAGATTGGAGAATATAAACTATAATCCCAAAAAGATTTTGCAATGAAAATAAGAGTGGGGGAACTTTGATTAAGAAAATGATTTGAGAGGAGTTAATCAAAGTTGCTAATCTAGAGTAATAAAGGGATATTTATAGAGTTTGTGAAAATTATGACCATTGGGGACACGAAGATTATTTTAGAAAAAGATTAATGATGTTTAATTAAAAATAACCTTATTTACCGCGGTAAAAAATTCAACAACCCAAGAGGCTCGGTCGACCGTACTTGAGGTTCGGTTGACCAAGTGGCTGGGTTCAGTCGACTGGGAGAAATTTGAATTTGAAGGATGGTTGACCGAACTTGCAGAGTTCAAGGGCGATTTTCCAAATCCGTGTGATTTGGTGGACCGGGTTAATTTGAACTACGAGGTTCAGTCGACCAAGCGGTTGGCATTTCCCACATGGGGGTTCGGTTGACAAGGGCGTTGCCCATATTATTCTAGTTGGTTGACCGGGAGGTCAACATGTTGACCAGAGGAGGTTCAGTTAATCAAGTCTTGCTTGTATATATTTGGTCAGTCGACTAAGAGGTCAACCTGTTGACTTGGTGGGAGTTCAGTCGACCAAACATGCCATCCTTGGGCATTTCAGTCTTTTCCCTTTATTAAATTGTCCCTAATTATATAATGTTTATTTTCAAGACTATGAGGGACATTTTTATGCGATATTTAGGGTCCTAAGGTCAGTATAAGGCCTTTGAGAAATAACCCTAAAAATCCGACGTCGGTCAACCGAAGAGTGCCCTAAGGTCATTCAGTCCCTATGGTCATTCTACGATTATCTGAGCATTTAAAACATATCATGTAAGATGTATGCATTATTACAGACCAAATATAAAAATAAATGTATATACAAGTAAAAAAAAATGTCTTCTTTATCTTCTTTGCTCTTAAATCTTCATGGAAAATGCCAAGAGAGTGTGAGCTTTATGTTTTTGCTGGCATCCATTTTTCGGTATCTTATGTTCGTGCTAAAATGAAAACCTGTTCACACACTAAAACCACACATAAGATACTGGTACTTTGTCAGCATCAAAATAGGGATCGAACTCAAAAAATCAACATCATGTCACACTATTTAACAGAAAAATTCATATATATATATATATATATATATATATATCCTGTAAAATAAGCCAACCTACATTTAGCATTTATATACTAAAAATGTACCTTTTATTTCTTACATAATTATCTTGAAAAATATTTCACTTTCCTTAGTCCATTTTTCACATATACATAACTAATAAAACAACGCTAGGCTCAGAAAATGTAATTTAAACGGTTGACATTTTAAACCCATACAAAAACATCTACACATATATTCATAACATATTTCACTTTTCTAATTTATTCATAAAAATTTGGTTTAATATATATTCTCCCTTACCTGGTTTCTTGAAATACGCCAACAAGGACCCCGAAAAGATACCTACGGTGCTCACTCAAAGCCTGAATCAAAAATCCTAGTTCCATTAAATCAATCTTAAATAAAATACTATTTTAACATTTCCTAGGCCCATAAATTTCAAATAAATAATTATACTCTCAAATATAATCATTTCACTTAATTCCCTATATCTCACTCTCGCTTTGGAGTGGTGCCTAGGAAACCCAAAATGAAAATTTAGTCCGGCCAAAATGACAACGATTATGACTAGGACTCCGTAGTGGTGCCTGATCGTCCATTTAGCTGCAAATTTAAGGAGAAATTGAGAAAATAGTAAAATGTTACCTTACCCTAGGAGTGTTGCCTACGACGCTCCTACAAAAAATCCACTCCGGTTAAATCGAAGGTGGCGGAGAATGGAACCCACAGTACCTTCCGTTTTCCGATCGACACGCGTTTGGTCGAAAAAATTGAGGTGAAAAAGAGACGAAAACGAGGAAAGAAATGAGAAACTCAGAGAGAAAAGTAAAATGAAACAAAATGAAGCGAGACGGCTCTTGAAGAAGATGGAAATGGATTTCAAATTATAATCCAAGCCATCCTATTACATTTAATACATTCATTATATTATTTTAATATTACATATATATATATATATATATATATCTCTTTATTTCAATTTTTTTCTTTTCCATACTACTCCTTTTATTTGTTTATTTAATTAATTAATTTAATAATGTTTAATTAATTAATTGATTAAAAATGTTAATTTTTTAATTTAATATATATATATATTTTTTTTTTCTTTTTCGAGTTATTACATTCTTCCCTCCTTAAAAGAATTTCGTCCTCGAAATTCATTACCCGACCATTGCTCACATTTTTTTTAAAATTTATTAACTAACTATTTCACACAATCTACTACATATCATTATAAAAATTTCTACATTATCCATAATTAAATAAAACTATCATTTATCTTAAACATAAACTTGTACATGCCTCCTTGCCAATTTCTACCCAAGTCGGGATCAACGAATACACTCGTGCTGGTCCACCTCCACCTAGAGGTACTTGCTAGTTTACCTTAATATCATAATCTCTGAAATCAACTAACCAACCTCATACCACACATTTCCACTCTAATTCAAATATCAAACACCCAACTTTACCACAAACCATTAAATCACATCACCTAAATTATTCTTCTTCAAAGATTTTTTTTTTTCTACACAAATCAACCAAGCTAACCCTCGAGTTCAAATCCCAAGTTCAATTTTCTTTGCTCGGAATATCATCATCGATGGATTTACCATGATTATTTTCTGGAGTGAGCTACTTCTTTAGAAAAACACAGAAGACCATCAATGGATTTCTGCCCCCAAGCGTACGAAACACAACTCAGAATTCCTAATGGTATCTTAATATACCCATCCCTATCCTTATCACAACTCAATCCTATACTCTAATATTAATCCATTCTAGAGTCTGCAGAACCCAAAAATTAATGCTCTGATACCAAAATGTAATGCCCCGAACCCGAAAACCTGACCCGATGAATTATACCTGAATAAACTGTACTTCGTGGTGCCCCAAACCCACCTAGTGGGACCCAGGTGCCACGTAAACCATTTTCCTATACCTGTTATTCCATTAACAATTACCCAGCGGAAAGCATAACTACAATCCTCAACCAATAAGACCAGAATTTTCTAACTATAACATCATAAAGAATCCATTCATCAACCTACATTCACATATATACATATCTCCAACATCCAGTATTCACAACCATCCATTTCTCAGAAGACTTAAAACATAAAACTTAGATACAACCCAAAATATCATCGCAAGTTTAAACGCTTTTTCTAAAAAATACTATAACAGCTCCGAGCTTTCTAAGCTCAATTATGTGGAGGTCCTGAAAAAGATGAATTTGCATTCAGGTGAGACACATCTCAGTAAGGGAAGAAACAATATAGTAAAATAGCGTGTGGCCAACATAAGATTATAGTCAACATAATATTCAACATTTACAGATCTTTAACATAATTTCTGAAATCATTTTCTGAACCTAATCAATCACATACAAGATATTTTACCCACGAGAAAAACTTAAGGATGGGGGTGATCAGTTGCCCATACAAGTAGCACCCCTCTGCTCTGATACTTTAGGAAACTTGAAGGTCACAACTAAATCATACTAGGGCACTCACCTTACCCAGTAAGCCCTCAGGTGAAGAAGTAATCTCGTGAGCACATAGTTCATCCAAAGGTTTGCCAGCGAAGGCTTCCGAGAATAAGGAAATCTATCCGCACATACAAGTAGTTTCCCTCTGCCCTAGTACGTTATGTAGCCTACTGCTACATCTAATACTAACTAGGGCACTTGCCTTTCTCAGCAAACCCTCGGGTGAGGAGTTTGCCCCGCCCAAACGTAACATGTTCTACTAGTATAAATAATGATACCACAGTAATACATTATTTTGAATTTCTTAACTGTTCATGTTTTCATCTTTTACATTTCATTTTATTTCACTTTACGTGACTTTTTCCCATTTCACATTGTTCACATTTCACATTGCATTTCCATTTCATTCTCATTTTCATTTCATAATATACTCAACATCTTTCAGCTGTCTTTGTGTTAGTCCCAGCATCTTTTAGCTATTTTTGTGTTAGTCCCAGCATCTTTCAGCTGTTTTTGTGTTACTCCCAGTATCTTTCAGCTATTTTTGTTTTAGTCTCAGCATCTTTCAACTATTTTTTTGTTAGTCCCAGCATTTTTCAACTATTTTTGTATTAGTCCCAGTATCTTTTAGCTGTTTTTTTTTAGTTAACTTAGAAATGCGCTAGTTTGCTACCCAACATCTTTCAGCTGTTTTTCTGTTAGTCCCAGCATCTTTCAACTATTTTTGGTTCCATGGTTGCATTAACATTCATATGCAGCATTTTTCATATAACACTTTATTTCCTGTATATCCCGCCTCTCATACATATAACATTATTCCACACAGAATTCTATTTTACTCATGCCACACTATTTAACAGTAAAATTCATATATATATTTCCTGTAAAATAACTCAATCTACATTCAACATTTATATATTGAAAATATACCTTTCATTTCTTACATAATTATCCTGAAAAAAATTTCACTTTCCTTAGTCCATTTTTCATATATACATAACTAATAAAACAACCCTAGCCCTAGGAAACGTAATTTAAACGGTTGCCATTTTAAACCCATATGAAAACATAAACACATATATTCATAACATATTTCATTTTTCCAATTAATTCATAAAAATATGGTTTAATATATATTCCCCCTTACCTGGTTTCTTGAACTACTCCAACAAGGACCCCGAAAAGATACCTGTGGCGCTCACTCAAATCCTGAATCAAAAATCCTAGTTCTATTAAATCAATCCTAAATAAAATGCTATTTTAACAATTCCTAGGCCCATAAACTCCGAATAAATAATCATACTCTCAAATATAACCAATTTACTTAATTTCCTAAACCTCACTCTCGCTTTAGAGTAGTGCCTAGGAAATCCAAATTGAAAATTTACTTCGCCCAAAATGACGACGATCACTTCTAGGACTCTATGGTGGTGTCTGATTGTCAATTTAACTGCAGATTTAAGGAGAAATTGAGAAAATAGGGAAATGTTACCTTACCCCAGGAGTGGTGCCTACAACGCTCCTACAAAAAATCCACTCTACTTAAATCGAAGGTGGAGGAGAATGGAACCCAACGGTACCTTCCGTTTTTCGATCGGTGCACGTTTGGTCCATAAAATCAAGGTGAAAGAGAGACAGAGACGAGGAAATAAATGAGAAACTGAGAGAGAGAGAGAGAGAAGTAAAATGAAATAAAATGTAGAGAGTGAGCTCCTGAAGAAGATGGAAGTGGATTTTAAATTGAAATCCAATCCATCCTATTACATTTAATACATTCATTATATTATTTTAATATTATATATATATATATATTCTTTTCCGGATTATTACAATAACTAGCTTAATATTTCACAATTAATCAATTTAGTGTGTGTCTTTATCAAGCGTCGAATTTTACCCAATAACTCACAGATGTACCCAATGTTCAATACATACACAATAAGCAGATAATTTAATTGCAAACAGAAATTAAAAAGAGTTAAGGGAAGAGAGAAGACAAACATGATTTTTACAAGGTTCAGCCAATCCGGCCTACGTCATTGCCTTTAGCAACCCACTCAAGGATTCCACTAATCCCTACTCTCTTAAATGGGACCAAGCTTCCGTTACAGTCTGCTACTTACAAGAAGCATAGCTTCCTCCTCAACCACAGTTCACAGCTCGAACCGTGAATAAAAAATAATGAATACAATTTCTGCAAAAACTCAAAAATGCTTCTAACCAAGCTAGTGAGTACAAGATAAATCTTAGTACATAATCATATGATAAAAACTTGTCGCTCAATATGTATGTAACGATATGATCTTTAAATGAAGAATGAAATGCTTCACCAATCTACCCTTTAATCAATATCTCCCAAAAAATAATTTTTATAAATAAATGCTTTGGAGAACTTAGGGTTTGATTTTAGAGTACTTTATGCAAGAATTTAAAATAAGATCCCTTGTAAAAAATAGTCTTGTATAACACGTAGATCTAAGTTCTTACTATCAAATAATTTATAAAATTAAATCTTTGAATACAAATAAAACTTTGAGTATTGCAAAGATTTAAATAATATTTTTCAAGTACCTTTTGCCTAATAATGTAAATCCTTTTGAATAAAAATATAGCTTTAAGTATCACAAGGATTCAAGCATTAGAATACTATTCCCAAAAGATTTTTCAAACAAATAACTTTGGGAAAATAGGTTTCTTGCTCCCAATAATATGTTTACATACACAAATAATGGAGAAGACAACTGTTTAATAAAATATTGAAAACTTCAATAAACTATTTTTCCAAATCTTAGGATCAAACTAGATTTAGCAAAAGTTGTGCGTGTATTCGCTTGGATCTTGAAGATGGGAATGCTCAGAAAAATATGAATTCTTTGGAGTGCAGGCAAAAATTCTTAAGCATGATTCCAAGCTCTCAAAAGTATGCCAAATATTGATGGAATAAGTTCAAAGCTCTCAAGAGATAGGAAAAAAGTGTTCTTCTAGGGCTTAGAGATTATTTTTATAAGTGTTCTCGGACCTAGATTAAATTCTGGCCGTTGGATCATTTAGATTAAGTAAATTCCGTGTGTATCCTCGCTAAGACACCGTTCAACCTCGCGACCTTTGTCGACGAATGGGTACGTTCGTCGACGAGTGTACAACACTCATTCGTCGATGAGGCCATGTGTTTGTCATTGAGAGCACTGTCTGAACTTTTTGGGATTTTGATATTTTTTGTCGATGAGAGAAAACTATTCATCGACAATTGGTCTTTATGCATTCGTCAATGAGGCCATGGGGTTCGTTGAAGAGGCCTCTAAAAGTTTGCCCCTAAAAAAATTTATTCAACCTTGAATTAATGTAAATGTATCTTTCACGAAATGCATAAGTCCTAAGGTCTGTTTAGGGTATAATTGAGCTTCAAATTATATCATATGACATATGTAAATACATTCAATTCTAAATACCCATTCCTATTGAAGATCTTGAACATGAAGCTTGCTTCTTCATCCTTTTATTCTTCTAGTTCCATGGATTAAGCCAAGTGATATGTACTTTAGATTCCTCATGGTCCATATCAAGCTTACCGTTCATGCATTTTAAATCATAATCATGTTTACAAACTCAATTGCATAGGTCAAATACAAAGTGATTTGTCATTATCAAGACATGATTGGACTCATAGAGTCAACAATCTCCCCCTTTTTGATAATGACAAATACACGAACAAAAAAGGGTTTACACCTAACAAAACTCCCTCTAAGATAATGCATAATTTAGAATTCAACAATGTAGCAATATAGTTTACACACAATGAAGTTCATACACATTGTAGAATAGGAAATATTTTTGCTAGTATATACTTCTATATACTTCTCCCCCTTTATTTAAAAAAAAAAAAAAAACATTTTTGCTTACTAACTTCTCCCCCTTTTTGACATCAACAAAAATGTATATAAAAAAAATTATTTTGACAGAAATATATCACATCTTTGCAATCAAAATACAATGCCACCTTTACATTTCAAAATTGTACTACGGAATATAGTTTCCTATGTTACTCAATTTACTTCTCCCCCTTTCTAATGTATAGATGTGTTGTTGAATCAAATTTTAATGTGAACATACACAGTATTTCAATTTGCACAGACATGGATAAGCAAATCAGTCCATTGAAGTCCAAAAGTTATTATTCATTAAAGTCCAAAAGTTTATAAGAGCATCAACATGTGTCATGTATCCATAAAAAAATTTAACATGCAATAATCATTCTTTAAGTTTAATACAAAATGAAAAAAATTTTTCCAAATGTGAAAATTTTAACCAAATGTTAATTTTAATGTAAGTTGCTCCCCCTTTACTATGTAGTCTAATGTAACTCAAGGCAACTTCTCGACTATGTATCAGACCAAATTCACGTCTAATTTGGATAAACCTATCCTCTGGAAGTTCTTTCGTGAAAATGTCTACCCATTTTTCATTTGTGCGTACAAACTCAAGCGTCACATCTCCTTTTTGCACATGGTCACGAAGAAAATGATATTTAATTTCTATATGTTTAGTTCGTGAATGTGATATAGGATTCTTTGAGATGTTTATTGCACTCGTTTTGTCGCATCTTATAGGAACTATGTCGTAGTGTAATCCAAAATCCATAAGTTGTTGTTTCATGTAAAATGTTTGATCACAACAACTTCTAGCCGCTAAATATTCTGCCTCGGTTGTGGAAAGAGTAACTAAATTTTGCTTCTTTGAAAACCAAGATACTAAAGAATGTCCTAAGAAATGACATGTGCCGCTTGTCCTTTTTCTATCCACCTTATGACCGGAAAAATCAGCATCCGAATAGCTAATAATCTCAAAGGATGTATACTTAGGATACCATAATCCAAGTTCAATGGTTCTAATCAGGTATCTAAGTATTCTTTTGATAGCTAATAAATGGGACTCTTTAGGTGCAGCTTAAAATCTTGCATATAAACATACACTAAACATTATGTCAGACCTGCTGGCCGTCAGATATAGTAAGCTACCAATCATCCCATGATAGAGCTTAACATCTACTGGTATACTTTGTTCGTCTTTGTCTAATTTTAAAGAAGAGCTCATAGGTGTTCCTAGAATTTTACCATCTTCCATATTAAACCTTTTGAGCAAGTCTCCAATATACTTCGATTTATTTATAAAGATTCCATGTTTTGCTTGTTTGATCTAAATTGTTAGGAAGAAGTTAAGTTCTCCCATCATGCTCATCTCAAATTCATTTTGCATACACCTTGGAAACTCATTGCACAACTCTTCATTTGTTGCTCCAAATATAATATCATATACGTATATTTGAACTAGGAGCAAATTTCCATTTTTAACTTTTATGAAGAGTGTCGTGTCAATCTTTCTAGTAGTAAATCCATTTTCCAGTAGAAAACCACTTAGCCTTTTTATACCAAGCTATATGAGCTTGCTTTAAACCATACAAGGCTTTAGTTAGTCTATAAACATGATTTTGATGCTTATGGTTTTCAAAACCCAGGGGTTGTTCTACCTATACTTCTTCACTTATGTAGCCATTTAAAAATGCACTTTTGACATCCATTTGATACAATTTGAAATCCTTAAACAGCATTCGAATGGCTTCTATTCTAGTTACAGGTGCGAAGGTTTCCTCAAAATCTATTCCTTCCTTCTAGTTGTATCCCTAAGCTACTAGTCTTGCCTTTTTTCTAACAATTATTCCATGTTCATCTTTCTTATTCTTATATATCCATTTTGTTCCAATAATTGTCTTATCCTCAGGTCTAGGAACTAATGTCCAGAATTTATTTCTCTCAAACTAGTTTGATTATTCTTGCATATATATTACCCATGATTCATCCTCAATTGCTTTACTCACATTCATAGGTTCTTCTTGTGATAAGAAAGCAAAATGACTAATCATATTTCTAAGTGAGGATCGTGTAGTTACTCCACATGATGGTTCTCCTATAATTTTATCTATAGGATGATTCTTTATGTACTTCCATTCTTTAGTTATTTCATTAACTTCCTTTTCTACTTGATTATCTTGAGAAGATGTTTCCCTAACTTCATTTCTCTTATCTGAATTATCTTCAATAGATAATTTTTTAAATTCCTTATTAATCTCAATTTCGTCCTCATCAGTCTTTTGGGCAAATGGATTTGACTCATCGAATACTATATAAATGGATTCTACAATGATTAATGTTCGTTTATTATACATCCTGTAGGCTTCACTACCTAAGGCATATCCTAGAAAAATGCCTTCATCAGATTTCACATCAAACTTTCCTAAATGTTCATTATCTCTAAGAACAAAGCATTTGTAGCCAAAAACATAGAAATATGAGATGTTTGGTCTATGTTCATTCCATAATTCATATGGAGTCTTATTTAGAGATGGTCTAATCAGAACTCTATTTAGAAGATAACAGACGATGTTTACTGCCTTAGCTTAGAAGTACTTAGGTAGTTAATGTTCGTTAAGCATAGTTCTGGCCATTTCTTGTATAGACCTTTTCTTTCTTTCAACTACACCGTTATGTTGCGGTGTTCTAGGAGCTAAAAAATTATGAGATATTCCTAATGAATCACAGTATTCTTCCATACCTTGACTTTTAAATTCTCTACCCCTATCATTTCAAGTATTTGTGATAGTATATCCCTTTTCATTTTGAATTTTCTTGCACAGTTTAATAAATTGTTCACATGCTTCATCATTGTGACCTAAAAATAGTACCCATGTAAATCTAGAATAATCATCAACGATAACAAATGCGTATGATTTTCCTCTTAAACTCTGAATTGGGTTTGGACCAAATAAATCTAAGTGTAGCATTTGAAGTGGCCTAGTAGTAGAGATTACTTTCTTCTTCTTAAAACTAGATCTTGCTTGTTTTCCTAATTGAGATGCATCACATAATTTATTTTTCACGAATTTTGTCTTAGGAAATCCCTTAACTAAGTTTCTCTTAACTAGTTTAGATATTAAGTCCATGTTTGTTTGTCCTAGTCTCCTATACCAAATCCAACTAATTTCATTTATAGTAGAGAAACATGTCACACGTTGATAAGTTAAGTAATCAAAGCTGGTAGTATATACATTTTCATGACACTCAGCAGTGAATAGAATTTTTTTATCAGATTATATTTAACAATGCACTTGTCATGTTCAAAAGATATTTTATAACCTTTATCACACAATTGACTTATACTTAATAAGTTATGTTTTAAACCTTCAACTAGTAAAACATCATCTATAATAAGTGATGGATCGTTACCAACTTTACCGACTCCTATGATCTTACCTTTTGCATTGTCCCCAAAAGTGACAAATCCTCCGTCCTTTGGTGTGATGGATCAGAATTTAGCTTTATCCCCAATCATATGTCATGAACATCCGCTGTCCACATATCATCTATCTTTTGAGGAGGATGATCTAAAGCATACCTGCAATAGACATTTAAGTAACTATTTTTGGTACCCATTTTTTCGTGGGTCCATGGGGGTTTGTGCTTGGATCTCCTTTAACTCTCCATACCTTTTTCATTTTAACATCTTTGTTCTTAGAAGGACAATCAAATTTTATATGACCCATCCTTTTACATTAAAAGCATGTTATATATTTATAAGAGTCTTTTGATGGAGCATAAACTTTTGATTTTCTTACAAAATAACCCATGTAAAGATGCTTTTGTTTCAAATTTTCTTTTCCATTAAAACCAAGTCCTTCTTTATCTAGGGAATTTCTTTGTGCCGTAAGAAGGTTTCGAAGTTACTCTGGCCTTCTGTGAATTTATGAATAATTTTAGAATTGTCTTTCAAAATTTTCTATTTCCTTAATTTCTAAATCCTTTTCTTTTATCACGGATGCATGGGACTCATTTTGTTTTTCAATAAGCTTTGAGAGTTTTTTTACTTTATATTTCAAATCAGAAATTTTTTTAGTTTTCTTCTCAAGTACTTTAATAGTGTACAAATATTATTGTTGCAATTCAATATATGAAAGCATGCTATTTTCGTTTTCAAAATACCTGGAATAATAAGATGTTAAGAAAGATGATTGTACCTCAAGGTCATCATGTGTCATTAGACACAGATTGCTACCAAATCATTATTGGACTCAGTGTTTGTACTGCTTGTGTTATGCGTGTCCCAATCGGATTTTAGAGCCTTCTTCTTTTACTTGGAGGCTTTCATTAGTTTAGAACATTCAGGCTTGATGTGTCCAACCTTTCTGCAACTGTAGCAAGTTGGCGGATCTTACTTTTGTTTCCTCTTGCTAGACTCTCCTCTTTCTGATTTCGAGTTTCGGAATTTTCTATTAAACTTCTTATTCTTCTTTAGGAACTTTCTTAACTTCTTTGTTAGCAAGGCCATGTCATCTTCTGATTCTGAGTCACTTCCTTCACTAGAGCTTCTAGACAATGCCTTAAGAGCTGTAACTCTCTTTTCTTTATTCTCCTCATTTTTCCTCTCATTTATTGCTAGCTCATACGTGATAAGTGAACTGATCAGTTCATCAAATGACATTTCTTTTAGATTCCTTCCTTCGACTATAGCAGTAGCTTTAGCTTTCCAAATTGGTGGTAGTCCCCTAAGGATTTTACTGATCAACTCATAAGTAGGGTAAGCTTTACCAAGAGCATTTAATGAATTCGTGATGTGTGTGAATCTAGTGTACATGGATTGAATAGACTCATCAACAGTCATTTTAAATGCCTCATATTCACTAGTAAGCATATCTATCCTACTATCTTTTACGTCCTTAGTGCCTTCATATGTTACTTCTAATTTTACTTATATCTCTTCAGCAGTTTTAGAGGACATTACTGTTGACCCTATGGGTCATATCCCTGTTTTGATAATGACAAATACTAGTATTTAATGTCTGTCAAGTTTGTGTTCAGGTTCATAATAACAAGATCATTTTATGGCACGTGAATACTTGAAGACTGAAGACCCTGAAGACTATTCTCATATTGTAATTCATTTGGGTCTATAATATTTAAGTAGGATATGGTATGTAATAATCTTTGCATGTCATGCATGTAGGTTCTGTAAGCTTAAAATGATCATAGACTGACCTTAGGGCATTAAATGACCTTAGGGCATGGTCGACCGATGCTACTTTTCTTTAAGACTATCGCAAAACGGCCTCGGTAAGACCCTAATATGTCTTTAGGTCCCAACACTCATGCACATATATCATACTAAATTGAGGAGTGTTAAAATGCACGTAATTGAATATTTCTAAGCAATTTGAGAGGGTTCAGGCGACCGAACCTAGGCCGTATAAAATGGCTCGGGTGACTGAACTAGTCAACAAATTGACTTTGTGTTCAGGCACCCGAACTCGTTTTGAGTATATCATCCTCAGGCACCTGAACTTGTGTTAAGGCACTTTTCAACTACTCGAGTGACCGAATGACACATTCAAATTGAGCTCGGGCGACTGAACTGGTCAATTCGATTAACCAAACTTTACATCAGGCACCTGAACCGCGCGGCAAAACTCTCTGACTTTGATTCGGGCTACCGAACCAGGACACAAGCAAACGAGCTCATTTAAATTACGTTTCTCACTGTGTCTGTTCGGGCGACTGAACCTCGGTTCAGCCACCTGAACCTTGGCGGGTTAGAATTAATTTAATCGTGGTAAAATTAGGTTATTTTGGGTTAAATGTGCTTAAGCGTTTTTTAACTTTTCTAATAATACCCATAGGTCCCCAACGGTTAAAATTTTGACCTAGTCTATAAATATAGGTTCATTTGTGAGGATTAAGGAGAGGGATTAAGAAAAATCATTAGCCAAAATTCTCTCAAAGCCAAAATCCCATTTTGCCCATAATACTTCCAAATACTCTCACACCTTCATTCCATTGACTAATCTCAACCTTGTGAGAGTTCTTGCTTGGGTTATTAGTTAGTATTATTGCCCACACTCCCATTACTTGGCTTGGTTGATTAGTATTGATTTTGGGCAGTTAAGCAAGGTTTTCCCACAAATTTTATTTTATAAATCTTGTGTTGGGAAAACCTAGTAGCCTAAGGATCTTTGCATTGTCATTGCAAAGATTCCGATAGCTTGATTTTATTGTGCAAAATATTTTATACAAGCTAAAACATTTTTTAAACTACTCGTGCGTTTATTTCATTGAAGTAAATCTTTTGAGTTAGTTTGAATATTTGCAACATCTTTGAAACCCTAATTTGCTGTTGTGATTTCATTTAACTTGTTTCAAAGATATAACTTGTTTAGAACACTCTTAAGCATATTAGTGACCATATCTTGTTGAGTGTGGCTTGCACAAAAATACACATCACTAAGCTTACATTTACCTATATTGTTGATGTGAGATTGATTAAGTATACTGTACGTATTTGGTTACACATATGCTTTACTTGAAAGCATGTTCATTGTACTGTTTCATTGTATTTAAAATACTGTTGTATTTCCAAGCACGGGCTTGAAGAAGGAGACTAACCCTTTGAAATAGTCCTAGATTGACTTAGACCTGGTTAAGAAAGCTAGGTGCGTCATCCTGGTATAACGTGTCGGTTGAGGTCAGCCCCTTGAATTGACCTAAATGTAATCGGTGCCGCTCCACCCTTTAAGTGAGTTATTAGTGGAATCCTCGGGCTTGCAAGCTAAAGATGGGGACATAGACGTAGTTAGAACCCCGATAATATATCGTGTGCTTTGTTTATATTTCTACACTTTATATTTACTGCACATGTATGTTATGGTGTGAATGATGCATTGGACTTATTTTCCACATTAGATTTATCTACGCATTTGAAAATTGCATAGACAAACCCTAGGTTGTGTATATACTACTGTTGGATAGATTAATCTTGGAGAAAAGTTTAAATTTCCAATTCACCCCTCTCTTAGGAATACACCAAAGATAACAATTTGTATCAGAGCCTCGTGGCATTGACTTAAACCATTTTGCTAAAAGATCGAGATGGCTCGATTTGGTGTATCCCCATTCGATGAGGGACAGTCACCATCTAGGCCTCCTGTATTTTGTGGTGTCGATTACACCACCTGGAAAATTAGAATATGCATATTTATAAAATCAATGAATTAGATGGCTTGGCGGGTGATTGTTAATGGGATTCATATGCCCTTGGATGAATATGATATTAGGATTATGCATGCGAATTCATATGCCATGGACATGTTATATCTTTCATTAGATTCTGATATTTTTGTTAAGTTTGTGGCATGTAAGACTACAAAGGATATCTAGGATGAACTCGAAAGGAAATATGGAGAATCCTAGGAGAATGAGATCACCCCTCAAGAAGTGGTAAAAAATAGGGTAATTGCTTTATCAGACGTTGAGGTATATGATTCTATCTCTACCTTTATTGATGATTCTTGTGTTGAATATGAGAATATATTATGCATTGAATCATTCGTTGAAAATTATGATAATACTTCTGATATTGCATGCAATGATTCTTGTGAAAACTATTGTATTGAATCTTGTGATGAATCATGCAATGAGCTAAATGATAAAAGCATGCCTTCTTGCAAACAAATAGAAAATGCCTTGAGTAAAATGCATAAGCTTTTAGTAAGAGTGTCTAAATAGGAAAAGATTTTGAAAAAGAAAAATAAAAGGTTGGCTAAACAATTAGAGGAATTAAAAGATCATCATGCCACCTTAGAAAAGAAAAAGATTGTGAAGGTATTGAAAATCATCTGTTTAGAAAGAACGATTGAAGATAATCTTGAAATGATTTTCAAATCCAAAGATGGGAAGTATAACAAACCCTCAGGTCATAAAAAGAAAAATCTTTTCAAAAAGGGTTCAAAATCACTTAATAAATCCCATCCAAACTTTTATGCCTCTTAGAGCAAACATAATATTAGTAAGCATAGCCTTTCACAAAAATTCAAAACTTGCTTACAACACAAAAGAAAAGGGCGCGTGTGGTTTAACTATCTATTTAGAAGTGTTAGAGGCTTGAGTAAAGAGATGATATGGGTAGTCATGACAGCAAACCTTGTAGGATCTAAGGAAGATCGGATTCCAATAGAAATTGTATAAATATTTCAATTCTTCCCTTCCTTCCTAGGTTTAGGGGTGTGGTCACTGTAGGCTTGGGAAGTGGCTTAGGTTTAAAATGTAGAAGCTTTGTATACATATCCACTTCCTAATGGACAAGGCTTCTATGCCTGTTGTTTAATTCAAAATGCTTAACCAATGCTAACATGAAAATCACAAGTTTAAGCATACTTTTGTCCATTGCACAAAAATGAGCTTTACGGTTTCATCCTTCTATATATCTTTAACCCTAATCTCATCAACTTTAGGGTATCATCTTATTCTATACATCTTTAACCCTAATCTCATCAACCAAAATCTAGTCGTCATCTTAAGTATAAGCACTATTCATTGAAATTCCATATTTATTGTGTGCTTATTAAAAGTTATTGTTAGCTTTACCATGATCCCAAGAAGGGGGTGAATTGGTATTTTTAAAATTTAACCTCTAAGTATTCCTCCTAACAGCAGTATGTTCACAACCCTATGATCAATCTAGTGTGAGTACTATAAATATATCAGAAATTAAATGAAGCAATTTAATTAACAACACATGCACCAGAAGAACAATAAAGTAAGAGTGACACATAGAAATGTTATTGAGGTTCGGCCAATTGCTTACGTCCCTGCCTTGGCTAACACGCACAAGGATTACCACTATCACTTGCTCACTTAACCGGGTAGAGTGGCACCTACACAAACTAGACCAATTAGCACAGGGCTGACCTCAACCTTTACAACAATCCTTACCAGGCTGAATTACCGCCTCGTCAGGCCACGCCTGGAAACACTTAGATATTACAAGCAAATGGTACAATGAAATAGTGCTTTCACGTAAAGCAAATTTGTACCCAAGTAGTGTGCTCAATCACAAAAAAATCAATAGCATGAATATAGTGCAAGCTCAGTGATGTATGTTTTGCTCAATCAGTACTCAATACAAGATGATCAGTATGATGCTCAAGAGTAATTCAACACAAGCAACAACTTGGAATTCTAAATAGGATATCTTAATAGCACATCAATATTCCAAGTGAGCTAAGCATATAATCAAACTAGCTTCAAATAGATTTTCCTCAATGAAAGATGCACAATACTAGTTTGAAGAAATACTTGTTTGTTTGAAAAATCTTTGCACGCCAAAAATCCAGCTATCGGACACTTGCAATGAAATGCAAATATCCTAAGCTTCCTTGGTTTAATCCCACGCTAGATTTACAATGAAGAAATCTGTGGGTTAAACCTAAGCTAAAACTCCCCAAGAGAAATATATATATATAACAACCATACAAATGGGAGATTTTAGCACATATAACAATCACAATAGCACACGAAGAGCTCTCACAATCTCAGATTTTATCAAAGGAGGCAAGTTTGAGAGTTTTTGGACAAAAAAAGGATTTTCAATATAGAGAGAGTTTTTGCTAATCACTTTTCTTAATCCTCTTTTAATTGAGCAAATGGACTCATATTTATAACAAGGTAAAAAATTATTACCATTCGGGACACAATGGGCATTGTTAAAAAGTCTCAAAAGATTAAAATTCAATTAGCCCGAAATAATCCTATTTTGCAGTGGTTAATTTATTTTAACCGGCTGGAGTTCGGGTGGCTGAACCGAGGTTAGGTCGCCTAAACAGACATAGTAATAAAAGTGTTCTAAGCTAATTCGGTCACCCGTGTCTTGGTTTGGCATCTTGAACAAAAGTCAGAAACATTTGTTCATAGGTTCGAGTGCCCAATCCTGAGTTCGGTTAGCCGAACTCTTGTGTTTGGTCGCCCGAGGCTGATTTTGAACTATAATCCTCGGTTGCCCGAGTTGGTGAATAGTCCCTTTCAAAGTGTTTGGGCGCCTGAAGAAGATACGTGTATTTATGGTTCGGTTGCCCAAGGGCTGGTCAACTATTTGACTTTGTCTAAGTTCGGGCGCCCGAGGAGTTTTATACTCCAAAGGTTCGGTCGCCCGACCCCTCTTAGCTTGCTTAGATATTGTCAATTTCAGCACAATTATTTCACAATCATATTTTATGCAATGTGTGTGTGAGTGTTGGAGCCTACGGTCTTACTATGGTCAAGTTGAGCCCACACTATATCTTGTGTGCATGATGTGCAGGTGATAGGCATACGAACCATATCCTAGATTACTATTACAGACCTTATTACATAAATGACTAATATATTATAATGTAAATTACAAAGCTTCATGGTCTTCTTGTTTCTTCAAGTGCCATCAAGGAAGTTTGATTTGAACCTGCACAAACACTTGACAAACATCAAATATCAATATTTGTCATTATCAAAACCGGGTGCAACTTATAAGGTTAACATTCTCCCCCTTTTTGATGATGACAAAAACAACTAAAAAAAAAATGGGTTAAGCCTAAGAAGGCTCCCCCTTTCAATATGCATTCTAAACAAATTATTTTACCCATTATTTTTTCCCATTTTTCCATCTCCCCCTTTTGGCAACAGCAAAAAAGGCCAATTAAAGTAAACCAGGCAATGGGTACATGTTACGACTATACAAGAAAAGTGGGAAAGATTTATAAAAATTTTGGCAGAGTGTTGTTTGTAAATCGAACTTACCAAAATAAACCTGTATAAAAAATGACTTGTTTGAGGTTATATATCCTAGCAGTTTGTCCACAACTACTCAAATAGTCCAGTAATGTCCAATCAAGAAAATAAAATTTCAACACGATCATGAAATGGACAAGTTGTGCATTACAAATGATAATCATTATTCATTTCAAATAATACGATTATGCAATAGATAAATATTTGACATGTGCACACATTCAATAATCAACTTTCACAAAGTCTGAAGTAGGAAGATAAGTAAAAAATAATATTAGTTGCTAAGACTTGGAAAGTTCCCATTATTGAGCTCCCCCTAAATTTATGCAAGTTATGAATATATAAGCTTAAGAGGCTTCTCTACTATGGATTAAGCCCAACTCACGTCTAATTTGTATGAACCTATCCTCGGGTAGTGGTTTAGTCAATATATCTACCCATTGTTCATTAGTGTATACAAACTCAAGAGCCACATCTCCTTTTTGCACATGATCACGAAGAAAGTGGTGTCGAATTTCAATGTGCTTAGTTCGTGAATGTGAGATAGAATTTTTAGAGATTTTGATTGCACTAGTATTATCACATTTAATCGGTATGGTTTCATAGTGCAATCCAAAGTCCACAAGTTGTTGTTTCATATAAAGAGTTTGGGCACAACAACTTCCAGCCGCAATATAATCAGCTTTGGCTGTGGATAAGGCAACTAAGTTTTGTTTCTTGGAGAACCAAGAAATAAGAGATTGTCCTAAGTAATGACAAGTTCTTCTAGTGCTTTTTCTATCAACCTTACTATGGGCAAAGTCAGCATCAATGTAACTAACAATCTCAAAGGTAGTATGCTTAGGATACCACAAGCCTAATTCTATAGTCCCAACTAGATACCTAAGGATTCGTTTGACAGCTTTTAAGTGAGATTCCTTAGGAGCAGCCTGAAACCTAGCACATATACATACACTAAACATAATATCAGGCCTACTAGCAGTGAGATATAGGAGACTCCCAATCATGCCACGATACAATTTTACGTCAACAGGGATTCCTTGCTTATCTTTATCAAGTTTAATGGAAGGGTTCATAGGTGTACCAAGAATTTTGCAATCTTCCATATTAAATTTCTTTAGCAAATCCCTGATATATTTAGATTGACATATGAAAGTTCCATGATTGACTTGCTTAATTTGTAGCCCTAAGAAGAAACTAAGTTCACCCATCATGCTAATTTCAAATTCACTTTGCATGCATTTAGAAAACTCATTACACAACTCATCATTAGTTGCTGCAAAAATGATATCGTCCACATAAATTTGAATAATGAGCATATCATCATTTTTGGATTTGATGAAGAGTGTAGTGTTAATCTTGCCACGGGTAAACCCATTTTCTAGTAGAAAACCACTAAGCCTCTCATACCAAGCTCTAGGAGCTTGTTTCAATCCATATAAGGCTTTAGACAACCGGTAAACAGGATCGGGATATTAATGATTTTTAAAATTGGGTGGTTGTTTTACGTATACCTCTTCATTAATGTAGTTATTTAGAAAAGCACTTTTAACATCCATTTGAAACAATTTAAAATTTTTAAAAGCGGCAAAGGCAAGTAGCATACGAATGACTTCTAATCTAGTAACAGGAGCATATGTTTCATCAAAGTCAATCCCTTCCTATTGGTTATACCCTTGCACAACTAGTCTAGCTTTATTCTTAGTTACTACCCCATTCTCATCTTTCTTATTTATATATACCCATTTAGTTCCAATGATGGTGTGCTCATTAGGCCTAGGAACTACAGTCCATACTTTGCTTCTTTCAAATTGGTTAAGTTCTTCTTGCATGAACATTACGCAATACTCATCTTCTACTGCTTCTTTAATATTTTTAGGTTCTTCTTGGGTTAAGAAGGCGGAATGATTTATTATATTTCTCAAGGAGGATCTTGTGGCTACTCCACAAGATGGTTCGCCTATGATTTGATCTATAGGATGACTTCTAATGAATTTCCAATCTCTAGGCACCTCTTGATTTCCATTTTCATTATCTTCAGGTGATTTTTCATTTGCTTCTTGATTTTCACTTGCATTGTTTTCAATAGACATTTTCTCTAAGCATTTTCTAATATCAATATCATCTTCATCATCTTTATTAGAAAATGGATTAGACTCATCAAACACAACATGGATAGATTCAATGATAGTTAAAGTTATTTTATTGAAAACCCTATATGCTTTGCTATTTAATGCATATCCTAGGAAAATACCTTCATTGGATTTTGAGTCGAACTTTCCTAGATATTCATTATCTCTAAGCACAAAGCATTTACAACCAAACACATGAAAATAGGAAATATTAGGCTTATGGTTGTTCCACAATTCATAAGGGGTTTTTTTAATTGATGGTCTAATCAACACTCTATTCATAACATAGCATGCAATATTAATGGCTTCGGCCCAAAAGTATTTAGGTAAGTTATGCTCATTCAACGTAGTTCTACCCATTTCTTGCAGTGACCTATTCTTTCTTTCTACTACACCATTTTGTTAAGGTGTCCTAGGTGCAGAGAAGTTATGTGATATGCCCTCTAAGTCACAATATTTTTCTATGCTTTCATTTTTGAATTTCGTGCCTCTATCACTTCTTATATGAGTGATTTTATATCTTTTTTCATTCTGAATTCTCCTACAAAGTTTGGTGAATTTTTCACATGATTCATTTTTATGTGCAAGAAACAACACCCATGTGAATGTAGAAAAGTCATCCACAATTACAAAAGCATAAGATTTATCACCAAGACTTTGCAGAAAATTAGGTCCAAATAGATCTAGGTGAAGCATCTCTAAAGGTCTAGTAGTAGATATGAATTTCTTTTTCTTAAAACTAGATTTTGTTTGCTTACCCATTTGACATGCATCATATATTTTATCCTTTACAAAAGACATCTTAGGCAAGCCTTTAACTAATTCTTTTCTAACAAGTTAAGAGAATAAATCCATGCTAGCATGTCCTAAACGCCTATGCCATAACCAACTAGCTTCATTTATAGCAGAAAAGCATGTTACTTGTTGTGAAGCTAGATTATCAAGAGAGGTAGTATAAACATTTTCATGTCTATCAGCAGTAAAAACCACTTTGTGATCTATTTTATTTTCTACCATGCATTTGTCATTTTCAAAAGAAACTTTATATCCTATGTCACACAATTGACTTATGCTAAGTAGATTATGTTTTAGTCCATCAACTAGCAAAACATTATCAATAGTAAGAGACGAATCCTTACCAACCTTACCTACCCCGATGATACGTCCTTTGGCATTGTCCCCAAATGTTACATAGCCTCCATCCTTGGAAGCAATTGATGTGAATTTGCCCTTGTCGCCGGTCATGTGCCGTGAGCACCCACTATCCAAGTACCATCTATCCTTGGAGGATGACGATCTTAGGCATACCTACAAAATAAGTTAAGTGACTAATGCTGGTCCCCAAATTTTGTTGGGTCCACGTGGGTTAGTAGCAGGATCTCCCTTAACTACCCATACCTTCCTAATTTTAGCATGTTTATTCCTAAGTGGACAATCAAATTGAATGTGACCAATCTGTTTATATTTAAAACATCTTAATCTGCACTTAGGTTCTTTAGGAGGAATATAAGATTTTGACTTATGTCTAAAGTGTCCTAAGTAAAGATTAGGTCGTCTAACATTTTCAATACCATTAAAACGAAGACCCTCTTTGCTTAAGGAGTTTCTTTGGGCACCAAGTAATTTTTCAAAACTTTCTTTGCCTTCAGTGAATTTAAAAATAATTTTGGAGCTATCCTCCAATTTCCTCTCAAGCTTAACTATGGTAGTGTCCTTTTCTTTTAAAATGGAGGCATGAGAGGTTTTCGCAATATTAAATAGTTTTGACTAATTCTCACATTTCTTTTTCAAATCATCGTTTTCTTTGGTCATTTTGCCTAATAATTTAGATACACGAATATAGTCAAGTTGTAACTCTCTAGAAGTAGGCATGCAATCAGAATCAAAATCAGATGAATAAAATGAAGATAATGATTTAGAGGACAATACCTCATCTTCGTGTGCCATTAAGCACAAATTAGCAACCTCTGTGTCACTATGATCTGTATCTGAGTCGCTGCTATTGTATTGGTCCCATGAAGTGCTCGCCTTCATAGCTTTCTTCTTTTTCTTGATTTCCCTTTTCAGCAATGGGCAGTCTGGTTTATGTGCCAGATTTTATTGCGGTTATAACATGTGGGAGCATTTGAATTTTCTTTTCTTTTGCTAGGCTCTCCCATTTCAGTAATAGATTCCTTGTAATTTTTGAATGGCTTTCCGTTTTTCCTGAAAAATCTACTAAACTTTATGGTTAGCATAGCCATATCCTTATCAATTTCAGATCCACTGCACTCACTAGATATGTTCGTGGAGGTTTTTAATGCTAAACTTTCTTAGCCCTATTGTGCTCATTAAACCTCTCATTTATGGATAATTCATAAGTAATCAAGGAACCTATCAATTCATTTAAGGTCATGGCCTTAAGGTCTCTACCCTTAGCAATGGCCGTAGCCTTGGCTTCCCAAACAGGAGGTAAGCCTCTAAGGATCTTCCTAATCATCTCATATGTGGGATAGGTCTTTACTAATGCATGTAGTGAGTTTATGATGTGTTTGAATCTAGTGTACATACTTTGAATGGACTCATCTACCTTCATCATAAAGGCCTCATACTCACTGGTCAACATACCTATCCTACTGTCTGTCACATCTTTACTACCCTCATATGTGACTTCTAACTTATCCCATATTTCTTTTGCAGTAGAACATGCCATAATCCTGTTAAATTCATTTACATCAAGACTACAGTATAAAATATTCATGGCAGTGGCATTAAGACTAACGACTTTCATATCATCATATTCATCCTCAGTCTTAGGAACCCTAGCTGCACCCTCAGTTTTCATAGGGACATAGTTTCCCTCAGAGACAATCCTCCACACCTTCCAATCAATATTCTGAAGGTAAATGTGCATCCTTTATTTCCAGAAGGTGTAATTAACACCACTGAAAATAGGAGGTCATGTGGAAGATGGTTCCTCAGAGAAAGGGGTCACGGAGCTATGAGTCATATATGATCTTTTTGCAAAATAACAACTAGTCTATGCTACGTGGCTCTGATACCAATTGTTAGCTTTACCGTGATCCCATGAGGGGGGGGGGTGAATTGGTATTTTTAAAATTTAACCCCTAGGTATTCCTCCTAACAGCAGTATGTTCACAACCCTATGGTCAATCTAGTGTGAGTAATATAAATATATCAAAAATTAAATGAAACAATTTAATTAACAACATATGCACCAGAAGAGCAATAAAGTAAGAGTGACACATAGAAATGTTATTGAGGTTCGGCCAATTGCCTACGCCCCCGCCTTGGCTAACACGCACAGGGATTACCACTATCACTTGCTCACTTAACCGGGTGGAGCGGCACCTATACAAACCAGACCAATTAGCATAGGGCTGGCCTCAACCTTTACAACAATCCTTACCAGACTGGATTACCGCCCCCTCAGACCATGCCTGGAAACACTTAGATATTACAAGCAAATGGTACAATGAAATAGTGCTTTCACGTAAAGCAAATTTGTACCCAAGTAGTGCGCTCAATCACAAACACATCAATAGCATGAATATAGTGTAAGCTCAGTGATGTACGTTTTGCTCAATCAGAACTCAATACAAGATGATCAGTATGATGCTCAAGAGTATTTCAACACAAGCAACAACTTGGAATTCTAAATAGGATATCTCAATAGCACATCAATATTCCAAGTAAGCTAAGCATATAATCAAACTAGCTTCAAATAGATTTTCCTCAATGAAAGATGCACAATACTAGTTTGAAGAAATACTTGTTTATTTGAAAAATCTTTGCACACCAAAAATCCAACTATCGGACACTTGCAATGAAATGCAAATATCCTAAGTTTCCTTGGTTTAATCCCACGCTAGATTTACGATGAAGAAATCCGTGGATTAAACCTAGGCTAAAACTCCCCAAGAGAAATATATATAACAACCATACAAATGGGAGATTTTAGCACAGTATAACAATCACAATAACACGAAGAGCTCTCACAATCTTAGTGTTTATCAAAGGAGGCAAGTTTGAGAGTTTTTGGACATAGAAGGGATTTTAAAGATAGAGAGAGTTTTTGCTAGTCACTTTTCTTAATCCTCTTTTAATTGAGCAAATGGACTCATATTTATAGCCAGGTAAAAAATTATTACCGCTCAAGACAGAATGGGCATTATTAAAAAGTCTCAAAAGATTAAAATTCAATTAGCCTGAAATAACCCTGTTTTACCATGGTTAATTTATTTTAAATGGCTGGAGTTTGGGTGGCTGAACAGAGGTTCGGTCGCCCGAACAGACACAGTAATAAAAGTGTTATAAGCTAATTCGGTCGCCCATGTCTTGGCTCGGCAGCTCAAATAAAATTCAACATTTGTTCGTAGGTTTGAGTGCCCGATCCTGAGTTGGGTTAACCGAACTCTTGTGTTTGGTTGCCCGGGGCTGATTTTGAACTGTAATCCTCGGTTGCTCAAGTTGGTGAATAGTCCCTTTCAAAGTGTTCGGGCGCCTGAAGAAGATACATGCGTTTATGGTTCGGTCGCCCAAGGGCTGGTCAACTATTTGACTTTATCTAAGTTCGGACGCTCGAGGAGTTTAATACTCCAAAGGTTCGATCGCCCGACCCCTCTTAGCTTGCTTAGATTTTGTTAATTTCAACACAATTATTTCACAATCATATTTTATGCAATGTTTGTGTGAGTGTTGGAGCCTAGGGTCTTACTATGGTCAAGTTGAGCTCACACTATATCTTGTGTGCATGATATGTAGGTGATAGGCATACAAACCATATCCTAGATAACTATTATAGACCTTATTACATACATGACTAATATATTACAATGTAAATTACAAAGCGTCACAGTCTTCTTGTTTCTTCAAGTGCCATCAAGGAAGTTTGATTTGAACCTGCACAAACACTTGACAAACATCAAATATCAATATTTGTCATTATCAAAACCATGTGTGACCTATAAGGTCAACAGTTATCATTCTCAATCAAAATTAGAGGTGACTACTAAGGGATTTAGGTTTTATTGATTAAATCAAAATATTCCCTTTGAACTTAAAATATAAAAATCCTCTAATTTTGGTTCACCATCCCATCCATAGGAAATATTTACCAAACCACGATCATATCAGGTATAGATTCATCCTTTCCTTAGTTTGTATCCTTATTCCAAATTGTGATAATATCTAAAGGATACTTTCCAATCACCAAAGAGCATTGTTCACAACATTCACATATCCTATATGCTCTTTGCCCAATCATGGACATGATTACCATCATATAAATATTTTGAAAAATGTCGTGTCTATCCTGAATACTCTTCTGTAGCCACTAGTGATTTAGAATTTCAAAGAGTATTTATTCACCTTCCCTTCACAAGCTCTCAAATCATTAAGTCATATCCTTTAGAGCTTTATGTACTTAGAGATGTGTTGAATGGCTAAATTGGTTGCCTAGGTCCTTATCTTGATAAATGTGTATATCTCAAAATGACCTATGCACATGTAATTAATATCGAAATTCATTCCAACTCGTGCCTCTCACACTTAAATGAAACTCATAAGAAAAGAGGCAGACATAGGCTTATCACACTTAAATGAATATACGTTGTGAACTTTTTGTCAAATATGCCTAAAGCATTTGTGCCAAGATTAATCCATTGAAAATCTTATAACTCTTGGCTAAAGAAATTAGAAAATGAAAAAAGGCATAAAATGAATAAATGTATAACTTAGGGGGAGCATTTCTTTTCGAAATTTCATAACTCTTTTAAATGCTCTCATTATTATATTTCCACATGCATTTATGAAAAGCAACACAACACTAAACTCATATCTAACCACTGTTGCTGAATGATCATATTATATCTTGATGGATAGAGATTTGTGATTATCTAGTATTGTGAACTGTTATCGAATATATTGTTTGATAATACTGGATTGCATGAAATGCCATCTACAAGGCTATTGTAGAAAATTTTTCTTTACTTGCATGCTTGTAAAGAACGCCAACTGCATATAGTACAGTTGCGGATATATTTGGCAGAGCTAGTGCACCCACACGTCTTAGATAGAGTGTGGAGATGTGATAGTCGATTATGCTAGGAAGGATAGTGTCCCCCTAGAGTCTAGACTAGTGTGCGAGTAGCCAATCAGACCTATAGATAGTAGAATGTGGTTGATTTAGCTCTGGTATGCTACCCAGAGTTAAGTCCAGCCTTTGGGCCGCACAACCTATCATGGGGCGGAAGCATGACTATGATCTTTGATCGGTATAAAGAGTTTTAAATGCATAATTTTTATTTTAACCATGGTTAATATGGAAAACGGAATATATGAGAACAACAGATATGGAAAATGGCGAATGGAAATGATACGGATAAAAATGATATGGAAACAGATTATAAGAAATATGAAATATGAATATGAATGTAATGAATGATATGAAAATAATAGATATAGAGTAAATAAAGAAATGTATTATATATGGTATTATTACATGTATTTGGGGCAGGGTATACTCTTCGCCCAAGAGCTTGCTGAGAAAGGCGAGTGCCCTAATAAGTATCAAATGTAGTTGTGGGTTGTATAACGTATTAGGGTAAAGGGAAGCTACTTATATGAGTGGGTAATCTTCCCTATTCTCAGGATCTTTTGTTGGTAAACTTTTGTATGAATGTGTGAGTATGAGATAAACTAATCACCTGAGGGCTTACTGAGTAAGGTAAGTGCTCTGATATGCTTCAGATGTGATTGTAGGTTGCTTAAAGTATTATAGCAAAGGGGTGCTACTTGTATGGGCGGGTAATCACCCCAATCCTTGGGAACTCTCGTTGGAAAAATACCTTGTATATGTTTGAGTAGGAACAGAGAATGGTTTAGTCATCCTGACCCACGAAAGTATGGGTACCTAGATGAAAAACCAAGTTCATAAACTAAGGATCCAAAGAAATTTGGATTAGTCATACCCTTTATAAATTAACAAAGTCACTCAATTCAATTTTTAATAAACTAGTTGAAATGAAAAGATTTTTTTTAAACTAATGAAAATTGTTGGCCTTCATCAATGAATGTGTTGATTTAGGTGTAATCCCAAGAGAGGGGGGGGGGGGGTGAACTAGGTATTTTAAAAAATTCTTTAAAACTTAATCACCACTTAGTCCCTATGTCCAAATTCAACCAATTACTTATCAAGTTCATGTGAGATTATTCAACATACATAAGTAAGAAAGATACTGACATGCAATGCGGAAAATAAAAAGATAAGAGAAGAGAGATTGCAAACACAGTTTTTATGAGGTTCAGCCAACTCAGCCTACGTCCTCGCCTTGAGTAACCCACTCAAGTATTCCACTATAATCCCTGCTCCTTAAATTGGGACGGAACTTCCCTTACAATCTGCTGCTTATAAGAGGTACAACTTCCTCCTAATCTGTTGTGTACAAGAGATACAACTCTCTCCTTAAACCCGATTCACAACTTGAACCATGAATACAATGAAATCTATAAAACACTCAAATTTGCTTCCAACAAAAGCTAGTGAGTACAATTCAAATTCCTAATGCATAATCATATGATGAAACTTGAAGTTCAGAATGTATGTAACGATACAATCGTTTATGAATGAATACGCTTCAATACATAAATCACTTTTTATCAAATCTCTCAAAATATTTATATGAATCAATGCTTTGGAGAATATTAAGGTTCTACTTCACTTTGTGAAAATGCACAAGTATATCTTATGTGAACTTATTCAAAAACTTTTTCTTGAATATTAGATCAATAAAAATCAACAACTTTATTTTAAATATTCAATAACACAATGATCTTTATAATATGCAAATATATATATATATATAAAATATGTATTCCAAAGATCAAAAACCAATGTAATATCTTTTAGAAAAATATCCTTCAATAATATATCGTTATGAACTCTATGGATACTCAAAAAAATTGTCTTATAATATTAAAAAATATCAAGTCTTTAAATGAAAGATCACTTGACTCAAGAATATTTAATCAATGACAAAATTGTTTCTCAAGTGATAATCTTATCAAAATGATCTAATGTATGCACACTCAAGATCAACCTCTTAACACAAATTCAAAAATGGATTTTACAATGAAAAACTCTTTGAAAAAAAAAAATATATATATATATATATATATATATATCAATCGGCAAATCAGTATAAATGAAAAACTCTTATGAGAATAACTATTAACGTGCAAATTGATTTTCCACCCCTCAATACCAAACGGAGTGCACAATGATGGCTAGATTGTCTTTTGTAAATTGAGGTAGCCTTAGCTCAAATTTGATGTAAAACTTTAAAATCTCAATCTAAAGTTTCAGCAGTAGGTTCCAATTGAGCTAAAACAAGCAATCTCCTCAAGTGAATGCCAAAGGTTTGTTCTTGTTTATTCTCGTTGATCTTTGATCTTCCACTAGGGTTTAGATTATGTATATATAGGTGCTTTACCCTTAGCGTAGATCTCAACCATTGGATTAAAAAATATCTCGCGAGTTCATATAATAAAAATTAAACTTTTAAATTTTCCTGCAAGTTCTAGCAACTAAGGTTAAGTGCCCAGGCGACTGAAGTTCCTTAGAGCTTCGAAAAATTAACTTGGATACTAGGTCAGGCAACTAAAGTTGGGTTCAGGCTCCTAAAGTGACGAGTTCAGGCGCCTGAAGTGCCATGTTTAGGTGACCGAAGTGCCTCGGTCAGGTTTTGTGTTTACCATTAATTCTTCAGGCGACTACACTTAATCTTCAGGCTTCTAAAGAAATACTTTAGGCAACTGAGGTTGAGTTCAGGCTGCTGAAGTGACCTATTTCTTGAATTTTTCTTTATAGTTTGAAAATTATGCTTTGCTCTCTTTCTTGACGCTTTTAAAAAAAATACTTTCCAGGGTTTTGAAAATATTTCTAACTCCATGAATGTGCCCTAATGATGTCCATGAAATGCATGAGTCCTACAGTCATTCTAGGGTATATGTTAAGCCTCAAATTAAATCATATGAAAATGTAAATATATGAATTCTAAGTACCCATTCCCATGACGCTCTTTGAACTTGTTGCTTGCTTCTTCATTCTTATACTTTTTGAGTTCCATGAATCTTGTCCAGATTGTGTATGTTTTACTCTTCATGGCTTCCATGACTTGTTATCCTTTTGTGCATGCTAAACATAGTTCCTATTCACAATCTCAATGCATAAATCAAATACCAAGTGATTTGTCATTATCAAAACAGGATTGGACTCATAGAGTCAACAATCTCCCCCTTTTTGATGATGACAAATACAAGAGCAAAAATATGGAATAAAATGGGTTATGCCTAACAAGGCTCCCCCTCAATTAATCCAGCAAATATTCAGTGTGAAATATGCTCATGCCAAATACAATATGTTCATGTTCATACACATGTTGTTTAGCTTGATTTCAAATAAAATATTCTCATGTCCATAGACATGTTGTTTAGCTTGATTCTTCTCCTATAATATGAAATTTCTCCCCTTTACAAAATCAGATTTGCTAACCAATTTTGCTCCTAATTTTTCAAACAATATTTGCTATTATCATTCTCCTCCTTTTGCACAATTAGTTTTGCCAACAGTGTTTGCTCCTGATATTTCTCCCCCTTTTGACATCAACAAAAAGGTAAATAGCAATCATACATGAGTGGACATAACCATATGTTCTTCTCCCATTTGAAATCTTGAAGTTTTAAACTTGTTCAATCATAAGATTTGACCAAAAAAAAAAAAAAAAAATTTACTTCTGCCACTTTTGACTTAAACTATCCCCTTTGCCGATGCATGAATTTGTGTTGTGGAATGTAAATTGCATTGTGAACATACATAGTGTGCCAAATATCAAAGATTATGTGAGGATACCAAATGTTAATTTATGTAATACAAAATGTTTACATCTTAAAAATTCGATACCGAATGTTGATTAATGTGATATCAAATGAGAACATATGAGCTAAATATGAAACTTTTGACAAATTGTGAATATTGAGTGACGTTGCTCCCCCCGAATTATATCATTTACTATAATTTTAGGCAACCTCTCGACTATGCATCAAGCCTAATTCATGCCTAATTTGGATAAACCTATCCTCCGCCAATGGTTTCGTGAATATGTCTACCCATTGTTCATCCGTGCATACAAATTCATGTGTCACATCCCTTTTTTGTACATGATCATGAAGAAAGCGATGTCGTATTTCTATATGCTTAGTTCGTGAATGTAATATGGGATTCTTTGAAATATTTATTGCACTCATATTGTAACATCTTATAGGAATTGTTTCATAACTTAATCCAAAATCTATCAGTTATTGCTTCATGTATAGCGTTTGAGCACAACAACTACCTGCCGCTATGTATTCAGCCTCAACTGTGGAAAGAGAAACCGAATTTTGTTTCTTGGAAAACCAAGAGACTAAGGAATGTGCTAAGAAATGACAAGTACCACTAGTGCTCTTCCTATCCACTTTGCTACCCACAAAATCAGCATCTGAATAGCTGATAATCTCAAAAGATGTGTACTTAGGATACCATAATCAAATCTCCACGGTTCCTATTAGGTATCTAAGTATGCATTTAACAGCTAGAAAATGAGATTCTTTTGGTACAAACTGAAATCTTGCTCACAAACATACGCTAAACATTATGTCAGGTCTACTGGCAGTCAGATAAAGTAAGCTACCTATCATTCCATGATAAAGCTTGACATCTACTGGTATACCTTGTTCATCTTTGTCTAATTTCAATAAAGTGCTCATAGGCGTACATAGTATTTTTCCATCTTCCATATTAAACTTTTTGAGTAAATCTATAATATACTTTGATTGATTTATAAAGATCCCATGTTTTGCTTGTTTGATCTGAAGGAAGAAATTTAGTTCACCAATCACGCTCATCTCAAATTCATTTTGCATAGTATTAGAAAATTCATTACACAATTCTTTATTCGTAGCTCCAAATATGATGTCATCGACATATACTTGAACTAGGAGCAAGTCATCTTTCTTAGACTTTATAAACAGAGTTGTATCTATCTTTCCTCTTATAAATCCATTTTCTAGTATAAAACCGCTAAGCCTTTCATACCAAGCTCTAGGAGCTTGCTTTAAACCGTACAAGGCTTTTGTCAGTCTATAAACATGATTTGGATTCTTATGATTTTCAAATCCTGGGGGTTGTTCTACATACACTTATTCACTTATGTAGCCATTTAAAAATGCGCCCTTGACATCCATTTGATATAGCTTGAGATCCTTAAAAGCTGCTTATGCTAAAAGCATTCGAATGGCTTCCATTCTAGCTACAGGTGCAAAGGATTCTTCAAAATCAATTCATTCTTCCTGATTATATCTCTGAGCTACTAGTCTAGCCTTATTTCTAACAACTATCCCATGTTGATCCTTTTTATTCCTATATATCCATTTTGTTCCAATGATTGACTTATCCTCGGGTCTAGGAACTAACGTCATGTTCATCCTTTTTATTCCTATATATCCATTTTGTTCCAATGATTGACTTATCCTCGGGTCTAGGAACTAACGTCCATACTTTGTTTCTCTCAAATTGATTTAACTCTTCTTACATGGACAACACCCATGATTCATCCTCTATAGCTTCACTCACATTCTTAGGTTCTTTTTAAGATTGAAATGCAAAATGACTAATCATATTCCTAAGAAAGGATCGAGTGGCTACTCCACGTAATGGTTCACCTATTATTTTATCAATGGGATGATTTTTATGTACTTCCATTCTCTCGGTGGTTCATTAACCATATTTTCAATTTGATTTGTTTCAGTGGATGGTTCTTTAAGTTCATTTTTATTTTGTGAATCATTCTCAATGGATAGTTCTTCAAATTTCTTATGTATCTCTATTTCATCTTCATCATTTCTTTTGGAGAATGGATTTGATTCATCGAACACTACATGAATGGATTCTATAACCGTCAATGTTCATTTGTTATACACTCTATAGGCTTTACTATCTAAGGCATACCCTAGGAAGATACCTTCATCTAATTTCACATCCAATTTTCCTAAATGATCATTGTCTCTAAGCACAAAACATTTATAGCCAAAAACATGAAAATATGATATGTTCGGTCTATGGCCATTCCATAACTCATACAGAGTCTTATTAAGTGATGGTCGAATCAATATTCTATTTAGAACATAGCGGGCAGTATTCACTGCCTTAGCCCAGAAATACTTAGGTAATTTATGTTTGTTAAGCATAGTTTTGGCCACTTCTTGTATATACCTATTCTTCCTTTCACTACACCATTCTGTTATGGTGTTCTAGGGGCCAAAAAGTTATGGGCAATTCCTAATGAATTATGGTAGTCTTCCATACCTTAATTTTTAAATTCTCTACCCCTATCACTTTGAATTTTAGTGATAGTATATCCCTTTTCATTTTGGATTTTCTTGCATAGGTTTATGAATTGTTCACATGCTTCATCTTTGTGACTTAAGAATAGTACCCATGTATATCTTGAAAAATCATCAACTATGACAAATGCGTATGATTTTCCTCCTAAACTTTGAATTAGGTTTGGACCAAATAAGTCTAAGTGTAGTATTTGAAGTGGCCTAGTAGTGGAGATTTCTTTCTTCTTCCTAAAACTTGTTCTTGCTTGTTTTTCTAGTTTACAAGCCTCACAAATTTTATTTTTAACAAATTTTGTCTTAGGCAATCCTTTAATTGGGTCTCCCTTAACTAGTTTAGATATTAAGTCCATGTTTGCGTATCCTAGTTTCCTATACCAAATCCAACTAATTTCATTCATAGCAAAGAAGCATGTCACACTCTATGAGGTTAGGTTATCAAAACTGGTTGTATATACGTTTTATTATTAGTTTTGTGTTCCACAATGCACTTGTCATGTTCAAAAGACACTTTGTAACTTTTGTCACACAGTTGGCTTATACTCAATAAGTTGTGCTTCAAACCATCAACCAGTAAAACATCATCTATAATTAATGATGAATCATTACCAACTTTACCTACACTTATGATATTTCCCTTAGCATTTTCTCCAAAAGTGACAAATCCTTCATCATTGGGTGTAATGGACGTGAATTTCGCTTTATCCCCGCTCATGTGACGTGAACATCTACTATACATATACCATCCTTATTTTGAGGATGATGATCTTAAGCATATCTGCAAGACACAATTAGACAATTAGCTTTAGAACCCAGATTTTCTTGGGTCCATGGGGGTTAGTGCTAGATTCTCCTTTGACCTTCCATACTTTCTTAATTTCCACATCTTTATTTTTGAAAGGACAATCAAATTTTATGTGACCCAACCTTTTACATTTAATGCATGTAATATTTCTACGATAGTCCTTAGTTGGAACATATGATTTTGACTCTCTTACAAAGTATCCCATGTAAAGATGTCTCCGTTTTAGATTTTCCTTTCTATTAAAACCAAGCTCTTCCTTTTCTAGGGAATTTCTTTGAGCTCCTAGGAGTTTTTCAAAATTATTTTGGCCTTCAGTAAATTTACAAATAATTTCACATTTATCTTTCAAATCCTTTTCTAACTCCTCAATTTTCAAATCTTTGTCTTTTGTGAAAAATGCATGAGATTCATTTTGGCGTTGAACTAAAATTGAAATTTCTTTGACTATAATTTTCAAATAAGTGATTTTCTTAGTTTTCTTCTCAAGCATTTTAATGGAGTACAAGCATTCTTGTTTCAGTTCATCATATGAAATCATGTCATTTTCATTTTCAGACTCACTAGACTAATATGAAGATGATGAGAATAATGATTGTACCTCAAAGTCATCATGTGCCATTAGACATAGATTAGAAATCTCGTCATTGCTAGATTCAGATTCTGAATAGCTAGTGCTATGTGTATCCCAACCAACTTTCAGCACCTTCTTCTTTTTCTTTGAGGTTTTCGCTAGTTTGGGACATTCAAGCTTGATGTGTCCAACCTCTCGGCAGTTGTAGCACATTAGAGGATCTTCCTTCTTTTTCTTCATGCTTGACTCTCCTCTTTCTGATTTCGAGTTCCGGAATTTTCTATTGAACTTCTTATTCTTTTTCAAGAACTTCCCAAACTTATTTGTTAGCAAGGTCATGTCATCATTTGATTCTGAATCACTTTCCTCACTGGAGTTTGACGATAACTTAAGTGTTGTAGCTTTCATTACTTTTCTTTGCTTATTCTTTCTCTCATTTATTGCCAGCTCATAGGTGATGAGCGATCCAATGAGTTCATCCACCGACATCTCCTTGAGATTTCTTCCTTCTGCTATTGCCATAGCTTTTGCTTCCCACACTAGAGGTAGTCCTTTGAGTATTTTCCTGATCAACTCATAAGTAGGGTAAGTTTTTCAAGTGCATTTAAAGAATTTGTGATGTGTGTAAATCTAGTGTACATGGATTGAACAGATTCATCAGCAGACATCTTAAATGCTTCATATTCATTGGTAAGCATGTCTATTCTACTATCTTTTACTTCTTTAGTGCCTTCATATGTAACTTCTAATTTCTCCCAAATTTCTTTAGCAGAGTTACATGCCATTACCCTATTGAATTCATTTACATCTAATGCACAGAAAAGCAAGTTCATCACAGTAGCATTTATTTGCACTAATTTCAAGTCCTCTTTAGTATATTCATCTTTAGTTTTAGGTACATTTACCGTATCAATTATTTTCATAGGAACATGATTACCCTTAGTCACTATTTTCCATATCTTCCAATCTACATTTAGCAGGTATATGCCCATCCTACGTTTCTAATAGATGTAATTTACACCATAGAAAATTGGTGGTCTAGTAGATGAATGTCCCTCACCGAATGGAGTTACACCGATATGTGCCATGTGATCTTTTTACACATAAACTATTAAGTCTATGTAAACCCTCTCTGATACCAAATGTTGATTTCGGTGTAATCCCAAGAGGGGGGTGAATTGGGTATTTAAAAAAAAAAATTGAAACTTATTCACCAATTAGTCCCTATGTCCAAATTTAACCAATTACTTATCAAGTTCATGCGAGATTATTCAACATACATAAGCAGGCAAGATATTGACATGCAATGCAGAAAATTAAAAGATAAGGGACGAGAGAATGCAAACACAGTTTTTACGAGGTTCAGCCAACTCGGCCTACGTCCTCGCCTTGAGCAACCCACCCAAGGATTCCACTATAATCCCTGCTCCTTAAATTGGGACGGAGCTTCCCTTTGAAACCGCTACTTATAAGAGGTACAACTTCCTCCTAATCTGCTGTGTACAAGAGATACAACTCTCTTCTCAAACCCAATTCATAGCTCGAACCATGAATTCAATGAAATCTATAAAACACTCAAATTTGCTTCCAACAAAAGTTAGTGAGTACAATTCAAATTCCTAATACATAATCATATGATGAAACTTGAAGCTCAGAATGTATGTAATGATACAACCACTTATGAATGAAGTCGCTTCAATACACAAATCTTTTTTTATCAAATCTCCCAAAAATATTTATATGAATCAATGCTTTGGAGAATATTAAGGTTCTACTTCACTTTGCGAAAATGCACAAGTATATCTTATGTGAGCTTATTCAAAAACTTTTTCTTGAATATTAGATCAATAAAAATCAACAACTTTCTTTTAAATATTCAATAACACAATGATCTTTACAATATGCAAATATATATATATATATATATATATATATATAATTATATAATATGTATTCCAAAGATCAAAAACCAATGTAATATCTTTTAGAAAAATATCCTTCAATAATATGTCGTTATGAACTCTATGGATACTCAAACAAATAGCCTTATAATATTAAAAAATATCAAGTCTTTGATTGAAAACTCACTTGACTCGAGAATATTTAATCAATGACAAAATCATTTCTCAAGTGATAACCTTATCAAAATGATCTAGTATATGTACACTCAAGATCAACCTCTAAACACATATTCAAAAATGGATTTTGCAATATAAAACTCTTTGAAAAATATATATATATATCAATCAGCAAATCAGTATAGATGAAAAACTCTCATAAGAATAACTATTAACATGCAGATTGATTTTCCACACCTCAATACCAAATGAAGTGCACAATAATTGCTAGATTGTCTTTTGTAAATCGAGGTAGCCTCAGCTCAAATTTGATGTAAGAACTTTAAAATCCCAATCCAAAGTTTCAGCAATACGTTCCAATTGAGCTAAAACGTGAAATCTCCTCAAGTGAATTCCAAAGGTTTGTTCTTGTTTATTATCGTTGATCTTGGCTCTTCCACTAGGATTTAGATTATGTATATATAGGTGCTTTACCCTTAGCGTAGATCTCCACCGTTGGATTAAAAAATATCTCGCGAGTTCTCTTAATAAAAATTAAATTTTTAAGTTTTCCCGCAAGTTCAGGCGACTGAGGTTAAGTGCCCAGGCGACTAAAGTTCCTTAGAGCTTCGAAAAATTAACTTGGATACAGGGTCAGGTGACTGAAGTTGGGTTTAAGCTCCTGAAGTGACAAGTTCAGGTGCCTGAAGGGACAAGTTCAGGTGCCTGAAGTGCCATGTTCACGTGACCAAAGTGCCTCAGCTAGGTTCTGTGTTTACCATTAATTCTTCAAGTGACTGCACTTAATCTTTAGGCTTTTGAAGAAATACTCTCGGTGACTGAGGTTGAGTTCAGGCTACTAAAGTGACCTATTTCCTAAATTTTTCTTTATAGTTTGAAAATTCTACTTTGCTCTCTTTATTGGCTCTTTTATAAAAATACTTTTCAGGGTTTTGAAAATATTTCTAAGTCCATGAATGTGCCCCAATGATGTCCATGAAATGGATGAGTCCTAAAGTCATTCTAGGTTATATGTTGAGCCTCAAATTAAATCATATGAAAATGTAAATACATGAGTTCCAGGTACCCATTCTCATGACGCTCTTTGAACTTGTTGCTTGCTTCTTCATTCTTGTACTTTTTGAGTTCCATGAATCTTGTCCAGATTGTATATGCTTTACTCTTCATGGCTTCCATGACTTGTTATCCTTCCATGCATGCTAAACATAGTTCATGTTCATAATCTCAATGCACAGATCAAATACCAAGTGATTTGTCATTATCAAAAGAGGATTGCACTCGTAGAGTCAATAGAATGAATCATACAAGGCTTAAGATTTGAAAAGCAAATTTTGAAATTCATATGAAATCAAAAGAAAGAAAATCTGAAGCAATATGAAACATATTTGAGAAAAGAGAAGTAGTTAAACTAAATGAGAAATATTTGAAACATGAGAACAATTTGAGCAAAATTGTAGCAAAAAGCACAAATGATTATAATACGCTCCGTGCTTATATATGCTGATATGTTACATGCTGAATGTTGATATTCTGAGATAAATATGTGGTGAAATATATACATGCTAATATTTTGATATGCATATGTTGTGAGATTTTAATGACATGATAATATGAATTATGTGTTGATATCTATGTCTATGCCAAAGAAATGATATTGACTTAACTATATGCTGAGCTATGCTATGCTAAAATGCTGACATATAAAATATCATTGACGTATATTTATGGCTCACTATACATTGAAAATTTGAATATAACAGCATAATTTTATCTATGAGCATGTTATGATAATGACATGATATTGGTATTATTTTTTAGTATCCATGAGCACATACATGATATAGATCAGTATTTGAAGAATGGTATTTTCATGAATATATAGTTCATTTCATGAATGAAAATCTGAATATATTAAATTCAGGGGGGGTGTTATGAGTTATTGCTTGTATTATGTTTTTTTTTTTTTTAATTTTCAATTGGTATCATGAAATAAACAATTGGTATCATGAATTAATGTCAAAGAAGGAGAGATTGTTGTAAGAAAAGAAAAATTAATATGCATAATGAATTTTTGAGCTAATATGAACCTTCACTAAGATCTATAATTTTGCTTATAGTTGCTCATAGCCTTATTATTTATATGTTTTTCTTGATATCTTACTCTTTTTTATTGATATCAAAAGGGGGAAAAGTTTTGGGCAAAAATTGAGCATGAGCATGATATTGAATATGAGAGTATTTGATCTTAAACTTAAATGATGATCTTGAACTTGAATGAAGACCTTGAACTTGAATGATGTGATGAGCATGATAGTAAAAGAGTTTATCTTGAATGTATTCCTGGAAGACCTACCCGGTTTACCTCCTGATCAGGAAGTGGAGTTTCCTATTGAATTGCTGCCAAGTCGGGCACCAATTTCTAAAGCTCCATATCAGATGGCTCTAGTAGAACTTAAAGAGTTGAAGGAGTAGTTGCAGGAACTACTGGATAAAGGCTTTATCAGACTTAGCATTTCACCTTGGGGAGCTCCAGTATTGTTCGTGAAGAAGAAAGATGGGTCAATAAGGATGTTCATTAATTATCATGCGATTAACAAGGTAATAGTGAAGAACAGATACCCGTTGCCTTGTATAGATGATCTGTTTGACTAGCTGCAGGGAATGCAGGTCTTCTTGAAGATTGACTTACGATTAGGGTATCATCACTTAAAAGTTAAGACTGAGGATGTTGTAAAGATTACTTTTTGAACTAGATACGATCAGTACAAATTTCTAGTCATGCCATTCGGGTTAACTAATGATCCAGTGGTATTTATGGACCTATTAAGCATGGTTTCCCATGAATACCTAATCCAGTTCGTGGTGGTGTTTATGACGATATTCTGGTATACTCTAGGAGTTCGGAAGAGCATGAAAATCATTTGAGGTTCGTGCTTCATATACTTCAGTAAAGGAAGTTGTATGCTAAGCTGAAGAAATCTAAGTTCTGGTTTAACCAAGTTGCATTTCTAGGCCATATCGTGTTAGGAGGTGGTATCTTAGTTGATCCAGGTAAGATTGAAACAGTGGTTGACTAAGTGAAACCGAAGAGCTTGCAGGAAGTTTGAAGTTTCCTTGGACTAGTAGGGTATTATCATCGATTCATAGAGGGATTCTCTAAGTTGTCTGACCTTCTAACATGGTTAAAGAGGAACGATGTGAAATTTGTTTGGATTGATGATTGTGAGCAGAGTTTCCAAGAGTTGAAACATCGACTGGTCACTACTCCAGTTTTGACCATCCCATTTGGGGATGGTGGTTTTGTGATTTATAGTGACGCATCTCTAAAGGGTTTGGGATGTACGCTAATGCAAAAGGAAAAAGTAATTGCTTATGTTTCTTGGAAACTCAAGGAGTACGAGAAGAATTACCTTACGCACGACCTGGAGTTAGTGGAAGTGGTGTATGCATTGAAGATCTAGAGACACTACTTATATGGTGAATAGTATGAGATCTTCACGGACCACAAGAGCCTCAAGTACTTCTTCACATAGAAGGAGTTGAACATGAGGCAGAGGAGGTGGCTTGAATTGATCTAGGACTGATTGCACCATCATTTATCACCTAGGAAAGGCTAGCATGGTAGCTGATGTGTTGAGTCGAAAGTCAAAGCATGCGTCAGTATCCGTAGTGGTAGATCAGTATCATATCAGGAGGGACCTAGAGGTTCTTGGCATGGAATTGATGGACAAAAATCACTATACTTTCATTGCTAGCTTGGTGATCTAGACGACATTGTTTGAGAGGATTAAAGCTGCGCAGGCAAATGATGTGGAGTTAGTGGAGACTGTGGAGAAAGTACAGCAAGGGTTGGCTGCAGATTTTAGTATCTCCGATGGCGGTGTATTGAGGTTTGGAAGCAGGTTGTGTGTTCCTAATGATGTGAAGATAAAGAGGACTATTCTAGAGCAGGTGCATCATTCTTTGTATACGGTACATCCGGGTAGCACAAAGATGTATTAGGATCTGCGCGAATCCTTCTGGTGGAGTTGCATAAAAAGGGAGATTGCTCGATTTGTGGAGCAATTTTTGTTGCGTCAGTGGGTAAAGGCTGAACATCAGAGGTCGGCAGGGCCGTTGCAACCATTGAGCATTCCAGAGTGGAAATGGGAGCATATCTCCATGGACTTTGTCACTGGATTGCCACCAGCACTTCACGGGCAAAATGCGATTTGGGTGATTGTTGATAGGTTGTCTAAGATTGCTCACTTTATTCCGATGAAGGTTAGCTACTCCTTGAGTAGGCTAGTAGACCTATACGTGCAGGAGATACTTAGAATGCACGAGGTACTGGTATTTATTATTTCATATCAAGATCCAAGATTCACTTCTCAGTTTTGGAAGAGCTTATAGGAAGCACTAGGGACGAAGCTTACTTTCAGTACAGCGTTCCACCCCCAAATTGATGGACAATTAGAGAGGACGATATAAATCTTAGAGGATATATTACTGGCTTGTGTGTTAGACTTCAGCAGTAGTTGGATACGATTTCTACCATTGGTGGAGTTCGCCTATAATAATAGCTTCCAAGCTAGTATCAGGATGGCACCATTCGAGGCATTGTATGGTCAGAGGTTTTGGTCTACCCTATACTAGGATGAAGTCAGTAAGTAGCAGATATTGGGACCCGAACTTGTGCAGCAGGTTTATGAGAAGGTTAGATTGATCAAGGATAAAATTAAATTAGCTTAGAGTCAGTAGAAGAGTTAAGTGGATGTACACCGTCGGGAATTGGAATTCGAGGTGGGGGGTAAGATATTCCTAAGGATCGCTCCGATGAAGGGAGTGATGAGGTTCGGGAAGAAGGGCAAGCTAAGAATGAGGTATATAGGACCATTTGAGGTACTTGAGTGAGTGGGTCCAATGGCCTGCAGGATTGCACTACCCCCAATGCTCTCTAGGATCCGTGATGTCTTCCACATAACTATGTTGAGGAGGTACGTGTTGGAACCGTCACATATGATTAGTTACAAATCTTTGAAGATTGGGGATGCTTTGGCATATGAGGAGATACCCATTCAGATTCTGGACTAGAAGGTACAGAAGCTGCGTACTAAGGAGATATTGTTAGTGAAAGTGCTGTGACAGAATCACATGGTAGAGGAAGCTTCTTAGGAATTAGAGACGAAAATACGCTGAAAATATCAACATTTGTTCTGAGGAATAGAGTTACAGAGTCAATTAGGTACGTATGTAATGTTTCTATTAATTAGAGTAATGATGTGCAGTTAGTCTCTGTGAGAGTTTTGTGATATTGTGAGCTCCCGAGACAGTGCATATGTAACCATGGTATTCCTTTGCCATAAGTGAGGGTATGTAATATATCTGGGACAGGGCTGCTATGTGGGTGGTCGTCGGTTCTTCCTAGAGTCGAGTATGCATTTGGGTACATTGATAAATTAGCAAGTGAGAGATTGCAAATTTTGAGGACAAATATTTTGTAAGGAGGGGAGGTTGTAAGAACCTGACCCCAAGAAATATGGATTAAATAAATAAGTAAAGGGGAAGGAATTCAAAAAGGTGAAAATAGCAGGGCTCGTCGACAAGGCGCCTTCTCTCGTCAACAAAGTCTCTTCTGTGGCTCATCAACAAAATTTAGAGGCTCATCTATGAGATGATATCAAGATATTTTTGGAATTTTAGAACCTCAGGTTCGTCGATGAGGCCAACTCTGTCGTTGACAAACACTCTTCTTCTACTCGTCGACGAGAGTTTCAATTCATCGACGAGGCTGGACGAGTCAAAGGTCCATAAATTGATTTTTTGTTGCTTAATGGTTAAGAAACTCAAATTCTCTCCCCCCCCCCCTTTCTGTCTCTCTCTCTCCCTCTCTAAACTCAAATCCTCTCTCTCTCTCTCTAAGATCTCAGGCCGCTTGTTACCCTAATCAACAATCTAACGTTACTATGTGGATCAGGGGGAGAATCTCTACAATTATAGTGGATTAGATATTTGTTTTGAGGATTTCTGGGTTTTATCCAAAAATCGAGGTAAGGGTCTAAATCCGTTTTTGGTTCGGTAGATCTATGATAAATAGGATTGTATTGAAGTTGTGTTCTTCAGTTTTTAGGTTTTTGAGATCCCGTGCCACTGTTTTGGACCGTTTTGGTTCGTTTTTCCATTTCCAACAAAAGGTAAGGGGATTTTGTTTATATCAGTTATTTTTGAAATCTGAATCGGTAAAACTGTGGTTTACGATGATATATACATTTTGAATACTTATTTGGGAAATTCTACTAGGTGAAATTACAGGATTTTCGGGTTTATAGTTTTTGGTAAAATTGGAGTTTCGGTTATTATCTCAGTTTCTGTTGGAAAATCATATATTTGAATAAATTATAATATAAGGATGACCGTACCTTCATTTATGTTAAACTGTATCCTTGGATCAAATGTTATGTGATTGTTTATGTACCCAAATGAGTGAGGCATGAGCTAGTATAATTGAAATGATTTGAAATGTGAAACGTTGAAATAAGATATAGGAACTGTGGTTCCAAATTATTTTCAGGAAATTGTGGAAAACTAATGCCAGTTAAATACCTAGGTTCTATTTGAGGATTGTTACTATCTGGTTAGAATCTGGTTTAATTACCGATGAGCTATGGCATCTGATTCTCTACCGATGATCCGAGACATCCGATTAAATTTTGATGGGTCCCAAATCCGGTTTTAATTCTGAAGAGTCGAGACATCCAGTTTAATTCCAATGTGGACAAGTGCTGTAATCTGGTTTTAATTCTGATGAGTCCAGACATTTGGTTTAATACCGATGAGTCGAGATATCTAGTTTAATTTTGATGTGGACAAGTGTTGTAATCTAGTTTAATTACCGATGTGGACAAGTGTTTGTGAACATACTGGAATTGCGAAATGTTATGTTTATGTTGAAATAACACTCATATGCTCACACACTAATATAACCTGATTCACCCGTACTGAGAAGTGTCTCACTCCAATCTTACAAATGTGTTTCAGGTCCTTCAGGTAGCCGAATGTAACGTTCTAATGATTTGGGAGCATGGTTTTGGTTAGCGTTATACAAGTACATGTGTAAGTACGAAACTGTATCTAAGGCATCATTTTGATTATATAGACACCCGGGAGTTATGTTTTGTATTGTATTAAACGTAAACCCTTGTATGGTATGGTATAATGAATGTAATAGGTTGAATTATTCTGCTGCATATATCATGTGTATGTGATTGTGTATAGGGTATCTGCAATCCCTACGGGGTCGGACCTTCATTTTGTGTAGTATCATGGATGTTTGTATGATACAGAGACAGGTTAGGTTGTTTGAATTCACCAACACATGGGGCACATTGCGGGTTCTTGGCGTGAGATCTCCCCTTTCTCTTTTCTCTTTTCTCTTTTTCTCTCTATCTCTCTCTCTCTCTCTCTCTCTCTCTCTCTGTCTCTCTCTATCTGTGTCTTCTCTCAACACTCAGCTCTCTCTCCCTTTTTTTTTTTTTTTTTTTTTCTTTGTTAGTCTATTTCTCTCTTTATTTTTGGGCAACCCGAACTGCTACCACTATTTCTGCTACTTCAGCTGCTGCCCCTGCTGTCCCTCTCTTCCCTGTTGTGTTGCAACTTTCCTCAACCCGTACGTCGTGTTGTCAACTGCAACCGAAGGCTTAGCTCTCTCAAACGGCCAGCCACACTTCTCTCTCTCTCTCTCTCTCTCTCTCTCTTCTCTCTCCTCTCTCTCTCTCTCTCTCTCTTCTCTCTCTCTCATCTCTCTCTCCCTTCTCTTCCTTCCTTATTTTTTTATTTGAATCTTAAACAATTATTGGATTTATTTTCATTATTAACAAATTAGTTAAATTTTCTTGTTATTTAAATATTGTTAATTAGTTTAAGATTGAATCTTTGTCTTTCTTCTAGTCTCTATCTTTAGTTTATTTGTTTTATCAAAAGTTGTGGTTGAAATTTTATTTTGGTTGGGTTATTTATATTATTAAAAGTTCATTTTTTGTTTTAGTTATTGTTGGGCTTGTCTTTTTTTTTTTCTTCTTCATTCTCCCTTTTATTTTAAATAATTGTTTAAGTTATTTGTGTTAATTGGGGTCTGTTTTAGTTTAAATCTTGGATGTTTAAATCTTTGCTTGGTTATTATTAAAGTTTGAGTTTTTATTTAATATTATCTTTGGAATGAATTTTGGGTTGAGTTATGTTTCATTGGTAAGCTCGGTTTGCTCTTTTTAAAATCTCAAGTTTGTTTTTTTGTGTGAGTGGATTACTGGATTTAGTTTGGTCTTTCTTATTTTATGCGTGTTTAATTTTTAGTTTAAGTTTAAGTTTCATTGCAAAATCTCAAAAATCTCAGGAACCTGAATCTGAACTGTGTTTAGTAACTTGTATTTTCTTAATTTCTTTGGAATTACATGAAATTTGGAATTAAACTGCATTCCCTGAAAAGACGATCTGACCCTTAGGCTAATTATTACACGACTGAACTCCTATACTTGAGATAGTTTTCGAACTGTTCATTTTTCGAGTGAGTCATAAAAGAAGAATGGATTCCAATTGGAGTTATATAATTGTTTAATCCTTCTTTAGTTCTTAGGTTTAGGGACTAAAAGGCTTATGAAGTGGTTTGTGACTAAAATGTCAAATCCTAGTATATGCATTTACTATACACTATTTTTTATTATACAAAAATCACTAAAGAATCAAGCCAATATGGAAATTTAAGTAACATATCCAATCTAATCGCTTAATGCATAAATATCATAATGATTGGTTAAAGAGTGAAAATACTGGCCATAGCATGCTATTCTTTAAAATAAAAAGGAATGAGATTATCTCTGCTTGAATGAGACGTCAGTCTTCACATATCTCATATCATTCCTCTGAATTGCTCATAGTAAAAGTTGAGAGCATAACTAACTAAAATATTTGGAACCTTATATTTTTTAGATAAGCAACATAAATCATCATATCTTAAAAGAAATCTCGGAAGCATGCTAAAATAAACCCACTTCCAAATGGACAAAGGCATCCTTGTTTGGTAAACGATTTCTAATGCTTGACTCATGCCTAAATATGAAAATCTTAAGTTAAGTAAGTTTTGTTCATTACACAAAATCGAGCTTTAGGGAATCCGTCTTGTCATATATCAATTATCCCTAGACTCATTTTTTAACATAAAAACCTTAATCAAAATTTAGTCATCACTCGGGTCTTAAAGCACTAATGATCATAAGTTGCTAATCTATTAAGTGTTCATTTCAAGACATCCTTTCATAATCAAATTAGGGGCATTCTCTAAGGGATCCAAGCTTGTTCACTTAGTCAAATAAAATATTCCCTTTGTGCTTTAAATGCAAAAATTCTCTAATTTTGGTTTATTCAAATGTCCTCTCATCTATAGGAAATCTTTACGAAATGACGATCACATTCGGTAAAGATTCATCTATTTGTTGGTTTGTATCCTTGCTCAAAATCGTGACCATATTTAAAGGATACCCTCAAATTGTGGTAGGTCAAAAATCACCAAAGAGCCTTGTTTAAGAAAAATTTACATACTCCTAAATGTTTTTTGCCTAAGAGATATTCACAATTTCAAATGCCTTCGAGGAGACTTGCCTAAGAGATATGGACACACTCACTAGCATGAAAAATATTTTGAAGAATGTCCACTCTTAGTTGGTCTGGGGTACGTACTATACTGAAAAAAATTAGCCCACAAGCTATACTCATGTCTATCCCCTACCAAGAAATACATGACTTTGTGGATTCGTCCTTGTGGAAGTAGGGTTGTTTAAGGTTCCTACAATTTTGGTTGTTATTCACCATAATCCACTTTGTTCATTCATCACTAGAGGTTCGCCATGGTCGGGTGCACGGCATTTGAGTTATTTTGACCCTATCATAGAAGCCTACAGGTCAATCATACGAGGATGGGAATGAAACACCTTAATGCACAGCTCAGGTGTGAACAAATGTACAACTCTTCATTTCCTCCAGGGTTTGTATCACGTATGTAACGTCCTGCTTATTTTACTATATATATATATATATATATTCATGATAAAGAAAACCCAATGTATAAAACCTAGCAAATCATGATCAACCTGAACCCATGGGTACTAGAGATACATCAGAAATACAACACGGAAGCCTAAGCAGCAAGAAACATAGAATCATATACATCTCATATTACCGTTCATCACAATACCAAAGTTTACTACATCCATTATATACATCCCAAAACAACTAAAACCAATACTACAGTCGTCACCCAAAACTCCATCTGACCCTAGCAAATGACTCACCCTTCAGATAGGAAGGTCATCTATCAATAGCGCTGCGGAGCTTTATCCGCTCTTCTATATGAGGCTCTTGAAATGATTATATAATTTAGGGTGAGACACCTCTCAATAAGGGAAATAAACTAATATCAGTGTGTGGCAACATGAGTATTTTCGTGTTATACATATAACAGTACATAAGCATCCCCAATAAAACCCATACGTATAATATTTGAGAAAACATATGTAAGCATAACATGGTATAACATACTGGGTTTCCATATATATAAATCATCTCATATAATTTTACATAGAAAAATATCCTGGAAGGTTAGCTGGCTGTTATCATGTCTTACCCCCACATGACTGGGTTGTGTGACCCGAGGGACCTAACAATGACTGGTCAACCACTGCCATGTCAAAGCAAAAGTCTGTAAATACGATGGGTCTGCCAGACCTGGTCCGTACACCAGGGACGCCAACACTACAATAAACCACATCGACTATCCATCCTCATGTTGCCCCGTACGACAACGATAACACAACATCATAATGATCGTGATCACATAGCTATGGTACCATGCTTTGTGTAAGCCTAAACCAAGCCAAGAAGGTTCTGATAACATATAACATATTCCAAGTAATGATACATGGCTAATACAAAATCATCTCTAACATGTTTATATTTTCATATCATTTTGCATATAACGTAAAAAAAACTCGGCTCGTACGCCATTATTTCATTTAAGTTTCTTCGGCCCGTACGCTGACATATCATAAAAATTCCTCGGCCCGTACATCGGTAAATCATATAAAACTCTCGAACCATATGCCGGTAAATCATATAAAACTCTCGGCCCGTATGCCGGTAAATCATATAAAATTCTCGGGACGTACGCTAGTAAATCATATAAAACTCAATTTAGGAAAACCCCTGTATCATCATAACATTTCCATAGTAAATTTTACTCATGCCACACAAAAGAGTTACAAAACACATTTCTGTTTAGTAGTATTATTCCCAACAAAATTTTATAACATGCATAATTATCTGAAATTAAATGCTCAATAATAATAGATACATTTTCATAAAAAAACTGACTTAGTTTATCCCCTTACCTGATTTTTAGAAAGCTACTAAAACAACCAGCCTAGCACCCACAGGGTTCCCCGTTCAACACCCTGTAAACAACATTTCCCAGAACAAAAATTCAGTATTTCTACGCATACCACGTTTTCTACAACTATAGGGAATGTCAAATACTGAATAAAAGTCTTACCCTGAATTTGGGATGGAATTCAAACTAGCCCCACCAATGATCCACTCCAGCAGATTTGAAAAGAACTCTGCCAAGAGTGTCGTAGTGGCCTCATATCGTCGAACCGGCGAGAATCCGAACTAGAAACTTAGAGAGAAGGAGTGGAAACCGAAGAGGAGAGAGAAGGGAGGGTTCCTATGCGAAAAATATGCTAAAAAATCACGTTTAGAGCTATTTATACACTGAGCTTCGTTGACGAGTCATGTCACCTCGTCGATGAGGTCACAAAGGAAGTTTGTTAATGAACACCTGATCCTCATCGACGAAATTCAGAGTTGAATCCAACCTCTTAGTATCTTATTGTCGATGAAATGCACCCTCGTCGACGAGCCCATAATACCACTTTGTCAACGAACTCAAAACGTTCGTCGACGAGGCCTGCTATTCCCCCTTTTTTAATTTTCATTTTCCTCCCTCTTTTATTATTATTTAAATATCATAATTCTTTGGGTCACTACATTCTCCCCTCCTTATAAAAATTTCTTCCTCAAAATTTACTATCCATATGATTCACCATCCCCTAAAGAAAAGTGGTCTACTTATTTTATGACTTACCCTCACTTATGGCGGAGGAATACCATGGTTACATTTCGAGTTCTGGGAGATTACATATACATAAAATAAAATTCTCCTAAAACTAAAATAACACTTACTAACTAAACTAATACATACACTAACTAACCTGCAAAATAAACATTACATACTATTACACTTTTCTAATTACAACTAAACTTCACTAAATAATTGTGGAGATCTCAACTTTATCTATTCCTTAAGCTCCCAAGAAGCTTCTTCTATTGCATGATTTCTCCACAAGACTTTCACTAGGGGAATTTTCTTATTACGTAATTCTTGCTCTTTCTTGTCCATAATTTGTATTGACACCTCCTCATAAACAAGTGAATCACTGAACTCTAACTCACCATAACTGATCACGTGAGAAGGATAAGTCGTGTATCTTGGACAACATTGGTGGTAAAGCTAACCTATAGCAACCAACCCCACTTTCTCTAGAATCTCGAATGGGCCAGTAAACCTAGGGCTAAGTTTATCGTTCCTTCCAAATCTCATAACCCCTTTTAATGGAACTATTTTCAAAAATACATGATCACTAACATCAAACTCCAATTTCCTACGGCGGGTATTAGCGTAACTCTTTTGTCGGCTCTAAGCTGCACTGATTCTATCTCTAATAAGTCGAACCTTATCATATGCCAATTATACTAACTCTGGCCTTACAACTCGTCACTCACCCATCTCATCCCGGTATAAAGGAGAACGACATTTTCTACCATATAGCACCTCAAACAGTGTCATACCAATGATGGCTTGATAACTGTTATTGTACGCAAATTCCACAAGTGGCATAAACTAGGTTCAACTACCCCTAAAGTCTAGCACGCATGCTCGAAGCACATCTTCCAATATCTGAATCGTCCTCTCAGTCTACCCATATGAATGAGGATGGAATGTCATGCTGAATGATAACTGAGACCCCATAGCCTCTTGTAAACTCCTCCAAAATCGTGACGTGAAACGTGGGTCTTGATCAGACACTATAGACACTAGAATACCGTGGGAACATACTATCTCTTGAATATAAATCTCTTCCCATCTATCAATGGAGTAGCTTGTCTTGATGGGAAGGAAATGGGCAGTCTTGGTCAAACGATGTACAATCACCCAAATTACATTCTGACCAAGCAATGCGAATGGCAGTCCTAAAACAAAATCCATAGATATATGATCTCATTTCCATTCTAGGATAAAAAGTGGCTGCAACTGGCCTGTCAGTCTCTAGTGCTCAGTCTTAACCTTCTGGCACATCAAACACTAAGTTACATACTCGGCAATCTCCTTCTTCATACCACTCCACCAATAAAACTCTCGCAGATCCCTATACATTTTTGTGTTGCTGGGATGTACAATGTATAAAGATATGTGAGCCTCCTCTAGGATGGTCCTCCTAATTTCAGTATCAGCGGGAACACATAAGTTAGAATGGAACCGCAAAATTCCGTCATCTGAAATACAAAACTCTTCTCCCTAACCACCCTGTACTCTGATCATTACTTCTGCTAATTCTGGATTATCTTCCTGAGGAGCTTTAATCCTTTCATGTAGCATAGACTGCACCACTAAACTAGCAATACATGCTTAAGAACCACTCCCGACCAACTCTATGTCAAGTCTTTCTAGATCCATCATGATCAGATACTGAATCTCTATAGCTGCCAGCATTGGTCCTATAGACTTCCTGCTTAACGCATCAGCCACCACGTTTGCTTTCCTTGGGTGATAACTGATAGTGTAATCAAAATCCTTAGTAAGCTCCAACCATCTTCTCTGTCTCATATTCAGTTCCTTTTGAGTGAAGAAGTATTTCAAACTCTTGTGGTCGGAGAAGATTTTGCGTCATTCACCATACAAGTAATGCCTCCAAATCTTCAATATGTGTACTACTACAGTCAATTGAAGATCATGGGTAGGGTAGTTTTTTACATACTCTTTCAACTGCCTAGAAGCATACGCTACCACCCTACCATGTTGCATCAGTACACAGTTAAGTCCCTTCAAGGACGCATCACTATAGATATAATAGCCCTCACCCCCTGACGGGATGATCAACACTAGTTTCGTGACAAGCCTTTGCTTCAATTCTTGAAAACTCTGCTCATAGCTGTCATCCTATTCAAATCTGACGTTTTTCCTAGTCAGTCGTGTCAAAGCCCCTAATAATGCTGAGAATCCCTAAAAAAATTATGGTAATACCAAGCTAGCCCCAAGAAACTCCTAATCTCCTGGACGTTCCTTGGTCTAGCCCAATCCACTACCGCATCAATCTTATTAGGATCCACATAAATTCCATTCTCTGAGATAACATGCCCCAAAAACACAATCTTCTCGAGCTAGATTTCACATTTGCTGAACTTAGCATATAACTTCTTTTCCCTAAGCCTCTGTAAAACTTGTCTCAAATGCGTCTTATGCTCCTCATAGCTCCTTGAATAGACCAATATATCATCAATGAAAATAACCACAAATTGGTCTAAATATTGGTGAAATACCCTATTTGTAACGACCGGCTTAACTTATCATATAATTAAACATAATTAATAAAAAGTCAACCTGAACCCATGGGTAACAGGGACGCACTTGACATACACAGCAGAAACCTAAATAGCAGTAAAACTAAATTACATCCACCAAACCATAAATTTCATAATACCAGAATCAACTACATTCCCAAAATACCATGCTTATATACAATCTCTAAAATGTTCCAAAATACATCTAGGATCCTATAACAAAAACAATCCTGATCCTAGTACAAAACTTACCATCCTAATAGGGTAGCACAACTGACTAAACGGCGGCCACGATTCGTCGGTCGTTCTGGGTTTTCTGAAAATTGTTTAATGTTTGGGGGTGAGACACTTCTTAGTAAGGGAAAATAAACTTAATACAACTATGTGACAACATGAATATTTGATGCAATTATACATATACTATACATTTTATATGCTTGGAAACATTCATCATAACATATCTAAATAAATATAACTTTCATAATTTGTAATAGTTTATACTGATCATGAAATGTCTGATATAACTGATAATACTAAAAATTCATCTAGGATGCATAGCTAGCTAAGGTCATGTATTATCCCCCATGACGGGTTGTGCAGCCCGAAGGTTGGACCCGACAATAGCTAGCCGACCATTGTTGAGTCAAAAATGTTTGTAAGTATGATGGGCCCGCCACACCCTGATCCGGATTGCCAGGTGGACGACTACAACTCTACACTAAAAGTCACATCGACTATCCATCTCCCACCCCCTTGTGGGGTGGTTAGCACAAGTCTAAACATAGTAATCTGATATGTATAGCAACGGTACCATGCCTCTATAACTGAACTGAACTATCATCCGAGTTCTGATAATGCATAATACATGATAATCTATAGTTTAATGTAAATAGTTTGATAGCATGTTCTATAATAATATAAAAACATACGGCTTTGCGCCGTTTACTTTCATATATGTGGCCTTGCGCCAAATCATACATGTGGCCTTGCGTCGAAATCATATATCATACACGGCCTTGCGCCAACTATCAATCACGGCCTTGCGCCAAATATTTCATAAATATCATTCTGAATAAATAATTCATTTATCATGTATTTTGAAACAAAAAATATACCGCATTATCTCAAAATCTGTAAATACATGCTTTGTTCGTAAATTTTCCATAACATAATACTTTTCAGGTAAAATAATATTCATGCCACACAATGCTGAATAAACCACACATTCCATTCTAAAAATCATATTTCCTGGCATATCATACTAATATATGTACATTTCAACATAATAGCAGTATTTTCCTAAACATGCATTATTACCAATCTCTTCATATATATTATACATGTTTCCTGAAAATAATTTTGTCGATAAATAATAATAATATAGTTTGCATGGAAAATAACTGCTTTAGTTTATTCCCTTACCTGTCTACTGAAAAAGCCCCTATAATAACCTGGTCTTACACCCGCAGGGATCCTCAATCAACACCCTAAAAACGACAACTCCCGGAACGAAACTTCAGTATTTCCCCATGAATAACATTTCCTACAACTATGGGGAGACCAAATTTTTTATAAAAATCCTTACCTCAACTTAGGGATGAATTTCAACTCAATCTCACCAACGATCTGCTTTGGCAGATTTGGAGAGAACTTCCCCAGGAGCGTCGTGGTGGCCCTAGATCGTCGATTCGGTGAACGACGAAGCCAAAATCAAAAAAAGAAGAGAAAGAAACCATAGGGAGGAGAGAGAGAGAGAGAGAGAGAGAGAGAGAGAGATTTCCACCAATTTTTGTGCATAAAATCAGAGGTTTTAACTATTTATAACATGGGCTTTGTCGACGAGCCATGTCACCTCTTCGACGAGGTTAAGACGTAACTTATCAACTAACTCTCCCCTTCATCGATGAAATTCAGAGGCCCAAATTATCCTTTCATTATCTTCTCGTCGAACTCATAATGCAGCGTCGTCGATGAAGCCTGCTTTTTCCCCTTTAGATTTCCATTTTTTCCTTCTTTCTATTAATTAAATATCATAATTCTTCGGGTAACTACATTATTCATCAAATCCATAAATACGGCAGGAGCATTCGTCAAACCAAACGACATAGTGAGGAATTCATAATACCCATATTTGGTCCTAAAAGCTATCTTCGAGACGTCTTCTGCTTTCACTCTCACCTGATAGTAGCCTGATCTGAGGTATATCTTGGAATATACTTATGTACCCTAGAGCTGGTCAAATAAATCATCTATATGGGGTAGAGGATACTTGTTCTTGATTGTCACCTTATTAATTTCCCTATAATCTATACACATCCTCAGGGACCCGTCTTTCTTCTTCACAAATAATACTGGAGCTCCCCACGGAGATACACTGGGTCGGATAAAACCCTTATCAAGCAAATCTTGCAACTGACTCTTTAATTATGCCAACTCTACTGGCACCATTCAGTAAGGTACTTTAGAAATTGACACTGTACTTGGAAGCAGATCTATAGGAAAATCTACCTCTCGATCAGGTGGCAAACCTGGTAACTCATTTGGAAAAACATCTGTAAATTCCTTCAATATCGGCATATTAGCAAGCTTCAATTCATTCTTTGACATCTCCTTCACAAAGACTACGAATCCCTGACAACCACTCAGTAGTAGTCTCTTCACCTGAATAACTGAAACTAACTGGGGTAGGGATTGCACTCGAGATACTACAAACTTGAATTCTAGTCTTCGTGGAGGTCTAAATATCACTTCTCGTGAATGACAATCTATACTGGCAAAATTACCTACTAGCCAATCCATGCCAAATATAGCATCAAACCCGTGCATGTACAGTACTATCAAATCAACACACAAAATTTTTCCCTTAATATCAAATGGACAACCCCGAAGCACCCTTCTACACCTCACTGCTGACCTGGTCGATGTAGATAGCAATAGTTCAGTGTCTAACAACTGTGTTTATGCCCCACATAGTCCAGTGCACTCCAAAGACACAAACGAGTGTGTGACTCCTAAATCAAATAATACAATAACTTTAAATGAAAGCATGCTAACCATACATGTCACCATGTCGCTGGTTGTCTCAGCATCACCCGGCGTCAAAGCAAAAACTCCAGCTAGAGTCATATTCCTCTACTAGCCTCCACGTGGTGCCTAATAACCTCCTCAAACTGTCTCACCTTCTTCACTTCATTAGAAACAATATACGGAGCGAAACTTAATAGCTCTATAAACTACACCGCATATTGCTGGACCAATAGTTGTCCCTGTTTCAGATTCAGGAACTCTTCCACTTAGCTTCCCTGACAGTGGCTAGAAAATACCTGTCAAAGAATAACTCTTAAAAATGGTCCCATGTTATGGCTATCGGTGTCATCCTTTGCTGCTCCATAAGTCTCATAGCAGTCCACCACCTCTCGACCTCCCCTGTTAGTTTATAGGTGGCGAAGAGGACCCTACGTTCCTCCATACACTGTAAAACCGCCAAAACTTTCTCAATCTCGGGCATCCCTTGAAAATGCCGGAGGATTCATCTTAGTAAACATTTCTATTATGCACCCATGCCCTATAGACAGGCCTCTCTGCTCTCTAGAGCTCCTAGCGATCTAAGCTATAACCTACTGAGCCACGCTGGGTAGCACCACATCAGAATCAGCCCTGCCTATACTCGAAGGCCCTGCACCATCACTACCACTCATATGGGCACAACCTCCTCCAGGGTCCATCCTGAAAAGCAATAAACGCGATTTAGAGACCCTATTCTTATAATTTACTCACCTAACATAGTCCCCTATCTTGACAACCCCATCTTATTTCTAGATCCAGCCCTACATTCTAGGAACACAACCCGACAATAGTTTACTTTGATTTTCTTGAAATCGTCACCCCAGCAAAGACACAAAAACTACCATGGAAGTCCAGCCTTTAGACTATAGAACAAAACTTTAAATCCTTTTTTTATACTCTAGTATCATTTTCGCTGCACTTTAAAGTCTACAAAACCTAGCAACCTAGGCTCTGATACCAAACTATAATGACCTGCTTATTTTACTATGTTTATTATTTTTTTTTTTTTTCTTGATAAAGAAAAACCAATGTATTAAACCTAAAAGATCATGATCAACCTAAATCCGTGGGTACCAAGGATACATCAGAAATACAGCATGGAAGCCTAAGCAGCAAGAAACATAAAATCATATACATCTCATATTACCATTCATCATAATACCATAGTTTACTACATCCATTATATACATCCCAAAAAAAAAAAAAACAAAACCAATACTACAATCGTCACCCAGAAATCTATCTGACCCTAGCAAATGACTTACCCTTCATATAGGGTAGGTCAGCTATCACTAGCGCTGCGGAGCTTTATCCGCTCTTCTATTTGGGGCTCTTGAAATGATCATACAATTTTGGGTGAGACACCTCTCAGTAAGGGAAATAAACTAATATCAGTGTGTGGTAACATGAGTATTTCGTGTTATACATATTGTACATAAGCATCCCCAATAAAACCCATACGTATAATATCTGAGAAAACATACGTAAGCATAACATGGTATAACATACTGGGTTTCCATATATATAAATAATCTCATATAATTATACATAGAAAAATATCCCAGAAGGTTAGTTGGCTATTGTCATGTCTTACCCCCACATGACTGGATTGTGTGGCCCGAATATGGGACTTGACAATGGTTGGCCCACCAGTGCCAAGTCAAAGAAAAAGTATGTAGGTACGATGGGTCTACCAAACGTGGTCCGTACACCAGGGGCGCCAACACTACAATAAACCACATCTACTATCCATCCTCACGCTGCCCCGTACGACAGCGATAACATAACATCATAATGATCGTGATCACATAGCTACGATACCGTGCTTCGTGTAAGCCTAAATCAAGCCAACCAAGTTATGATAACATATAACATATTCCAAATAATGATACATGGATAATACATAATCATCTTTAACATGTTAATATTTTCATATCATTTTTTATATCATGTAAAAAAAACTTGGCTCGTACGCCATTATTTCATTTTAGATTCTACAGCCCGTACGCTGACATATCATAAAAACTCCTCGGCCCGTATGCCAATAAATCATGTAAAATTCTTGGCTCGTACGCCGGTAAATCATATAAAACTCTCGGCCCTTACGCTGGTAAATCATATAAAACTCTCAGCTCGTACACTGGTAAATCATATAAAACTCAATTTAAGAAACCTCTGTATCATCATAACATTTCCATAGTAAATTTTACTCATGCAACACAAAAGAGTTACTAAATACATTTATGTTCAACAGTATTATTCCCAACACGATTTTATGACATGCATAATCATCTAAAATTAAATGTTGAATAATAAGAGATACATTTTCATAAAATTTTTGACTTAGTTTATCCACTTACTTGATTTCTAGAAAGCCCCTAAAACAACCAGCCTAGCACTAGCAAGGTTTCCCGTTCAACACCCTATAAACAACATTTCCCAGAACAAAAATTCAGTATTTCTACACGTGCTATGTTTTCTACAACTGTAGGGAAGGCCAAATACTGAATAAAATTCTTGCCCTGAATTTGGGATGGAATTCAAACTAGCCCCACCAACGATCCACTCCACCAAATTTGAAGAGAACTCTCCCAGAAGTGTCGTGGTGGCCTCAGATCGTTGAAATGGTGAGAATCCGACCCATAAACTTAAAAAGAAGGAGTGGAAACCGAATCGGAGAGAGAAGGGAGGGCTCATGTGTGAAAAATATGCTGAAAAATCACGTTTAGGGCTATGTATACATTGGTCTTCATCGACGAGCCACGTCACCTTGTTGATGAGGTCACGAAGGAAGTTCGTCGACGAACACCTGATCCTCGTCGACGATATTCAGAGTTGAATCTAGCCTCTCGGTATCTTCTCGTCGATGAAACACACCCTCGTCAACGAGCCCATAATACCACTTCGTCAACGAACTCGAAACGTTCGTCGATGAGGCCTACTATTCCCCCTTTTTCAACTTTCATTTTCCTCCCTTTTTTAATATTATTTAAATATCATAATTCTTTGGGTCACTACAACGTACATCCTTCATCCTAGGCAGGTTGGTTGATAGTGAAGAGAGTTGTAAGCTTATGACCCTGAAGAAGTGTTGTTTGTGAATTTTTGGTCCTCTAAGCCTAATGCATTCAAGGCCAAGTTTGAATCACTGAAAATCTAGAGCACTTGGCTAAGAACTTGAAAAAATAAAATAAGAGAAAAGGCATAAGATAATAATAAGTAGAGTGCATAATTGAGGGGGAGCATTTCTCCCTGTAAGTTCATGGCTATATAAATTAAATGTTCTCATGATAATATTTTATGCCCATGTGTCTTTATAAGAACTGCATTGCTGCTTATTATCCATAATGCATTAAATGATTAAATCTCTTTGATGGAGGGTTTTATTTTATTTGAATTGTTGACTGAACTACTGAATTGCATGCTAGTGTTGAATGCCAACTGCATGGCTGATGCAGTATCTTGCGTATTGCATGCTAGTAGTGGATCTAGGCATTGCATGCTAATTAAACTGAATTCCACCTACATAGCTGATGCAGTGACGTGTGAATTGCATGCTGTAGAAACTGCTAGGCTATCTGGTGCATTTTTCTTTGATCTGCAGGAAGGAAAAATGTTAGATTTACAAATGGCATGCTACCAAAATTTTGTTAGAAATAATTCCTCCAAAAATGATCAAAGTCTATAAATCACGTGCTAAAATAATTATGATTTGATGCATGCATGTGTGAACTGCACAACTATTGCATGATCATTTGAGTATAGCCTTGTTGGATATCAAGTGCTAAACAGAATGCAATATGCAGACATTCTTGTGGTAAATTTTTATAACATGTTGCTTGCTAAAATTCATATAAAGGATGATTGAATGATAAATGTTTTAACAAATGAACTTCATCCTTAGCTGAAAATGTTTTTTTATGTGCATTCAAGGGATCTGAGCTACATCTTTTGAGAAAAAGCATTAGTTTAATTACTGTGAGGACTCATTTGCATCACACATGTTTCACTTTTTTAATATGAAGGCTCTTTTGAAAACTCTGATCATCATATCCTGTGATTAGAAACTCTGCACATTTCTAGTGAGGTGGGATCTAGGCTTGGTGTTATGTTTGGATAGTGCATCTTTATGATATATAAGAAAGATAGGTTCAAGCTAGGTGATCTAATGGCAAACAGGGTGGAGATTGGTGGAGACATGGTTTTTGGAGTTAAAACCATATGACAGTGTACTCATCTAGATAAAGAGAAATGAGTGCCAGAAAGCTGCAGTAGTAGCAATAAGGATGTTGTGTAGGTGGAGTTAGAGACTTATGGCAGAAGTGCAGGGAGTTCTAACTCAAGAGACTTGCAGTGTCACAGGATAAACTGGCATAAAGGAGATTGTGATAGATGTGGAATTTTAGACTCAAGGCAAGGATGAAATTAAAAAGTGAACTTAAGAAAAATTCATCTACATTAAACCCCTATAGTTACAAAAACCCTAACCATCCCCACATATTCAACAATTTCCCAAACTAAACCAGAATATAGAGGGAAAAAAAAGGAGGAGAAGGGATTAAATATTTTCCTACAACGAAAATCAAAACCCTATACAGCAAATTTCATATTCCATCGTGTTCCTAAAATCCCTAAACCATCTTTGCACACCAAAAACCCAAAACCTCAAAAACCCAAACGAAACCCTGATGTTCAAGTGGATACCATCTATACCTCAAACTAAAACTTTCACACCACGCCCTCTCTGTCCAATCCATCGTCGCCGCCACTGAACAAGGCCGTAAACTCACTACAAAAAAACTGTTTTTTAGTGACGAAAGTATTAGTGACGGTTTTTAAGAACCATCACTAATAGTTTAAGCATTAGTTACGGTTTTATCAGTCGTCACTAATACGACACTATTAGTGACGGTTTTAAGACCGTCACTAATACTTTCATCGCTAAAAACAGTGCGATAAAAATTTCCGCACGAAAATTTTACCGGGAAAATATTAGCGATGATTTTAGTATATTAGTGACGGTTTTGGAACCGTCACTACTAGTGTTTTTATTTAAAAAATATTAAAAAAGAAATGGTTAAGGGTATTAGTGACGATTAAAGAAAACCGCCACGAATAAGTGGGTATTAGTGACGGTATTGGAACCGTCACTACTAGTATTTTTATTTTAAAAATATTAAAAAAAGAAATAGTTAAGGGTAATAGTGACGGTTTGGGAGTACCGTCACTAATAAGTGGTATTAGTGACAGTTTTGAAACCGTCACTATTAGTTTTTTGATTTAAAAAATTATTTTTAAAAACTAATTAGGGGTATTAGTGACGGTTTATGAGAATCATCACTAATAAGGTTTATTAGTGACTGTTTTTAAATCGTCACTACTAGTTTTTTTATTTAAGGGTATTAGTGACGGTTTGGTAGAACTGTCACTAATAATTGGTATTAGTGAGAATTTTGAAACCATCACCATTACTTCAGACTTTAATTCCTAAAAAACCCTAATGGCCCTAACCTGCACCGCAGCTCTTACCAAAGCCTGGCTCATCTCTGACCTCTCAGCTCTCCCTCTCTTAAATCTTAATCCTCTCCTCTCCTCTGGTGCGCTGCTACGTGTCGGACCTGATGGTGCTATGAACCTGTGAAGTGCAAACGATCCCCAGCTCGAGTCATCGTCTCCTCCAGGCTCCATGGACCACAGCCACAGAAATGAAGATATACAAAAATGGGTTTCTCCTCAGCTGTTTGGAAGCTTCCTTCTCTGGTATTGGTCCACTCCATTAAACCTCTCTCTCTCTCTCTCTCTCTCTCTCTCTCTCTTTCTATATATATATATATATATATGTATATATATGCTCCTCATCTCTTCAAATTAATTAAAGCAATTTTGTTTCCCATTTGACCTGATCGGATCTCAGCCTCATGCAGGCCATTCTGAGTCCCTGAGTACATCCATCTGACTCGCAGCTTGATTTGTGGGTAATTCATAAATCCCTAGCTTTTTCCTAATTTCGAATATATATATATATATATATATATATATATGCATCTCTCTTTAATTAATTCAATTTTATAGTAGAGAACAAAATGTATAATTATTCCATTAATTTGTCGATCTTTACATGCATTTCAATACTAAAATATTATTACTTAAAAATTAAAAATGTTAGATTTCTATAATTATTTTTTTTTAAATTAAAGCAATTTTGTTTCCTTTGGTCTGATCAGATCCGCATATGAATCAAGGTCAGGATCAAGATCAAGACCTGGATCTGGATCTCTTCCATTGACTCGATCTCCACCGAGTGCCTGCATAAATCTCTCTATCTCACTGCAGCTTGATTCGTGGTTATTCATTCATTCCTCATCTTTCCAATTTTCATAAATTCTTGCATGTCTACTTACTTTAACTTCCTTCATTTCTAGTATTTATTGTATTTAAGTCTTGGGAATGGCTTCAAGACACTGTTGTTCAAGGTGGAGATGTGCCAGGGACAAAAGGTTAGGTTTAACAAAGAGGTGGATTGTGATTCTGGATTTTTTTTCCATATGATAGCTAATGGAAAATGTAGGAAGAATGTGATCAAAGAATTGGTATTTAAGGGGAAAAGTGTCATTAGGGATCCAGCTGACGTTGAGGAGATTACTTGTTTAGTTTTTTTTTTATTTTTTTTTTCTCTCTCACTCTAGGAATCTTCACAAGGATCATAATAATTGTTGGCCTACAATTGAGGGTTCCGATTTGTGTCTGATTTCTGGTGATATATATGCTTGCACTAGAGAGGCTTTTTGAGGAGGAGTTTTAATAGTGTTTAGTATGCATGGGGAGAAAGCTCTTAGGCCAAATGGATTTAATTTAGCCTTTTTTTCAAAATCTGGGATGTGATTATGGTGGATTTAATGTTGATGAAGGTTTTTCATGTTTTTCATGCTAATGGCTTCATTCCCAAAAATATGAATTTGACTTTCATCACTTAAGCACTGAAGAGAAGCCACTCTCAGTTTAATTATGAGTGTTATAAGATCGTTGGTAAGGTTTTGGTAGACAGGTCTGAGGAAGTGACAGGGAGTACTATTTCTAGTTCCCATGCAGCTTTTGTGAGGGGAGATTATATCTCAAATGTTGTCCTTGTGGATGATGAAGTATTAGAGTATGTTAGGAGGAGGAAGATTTAGCACTTAATTTTTGGGTTGGATTTTGAGAAGGTGTATGACCGGTGCAAACTGCAAGTGCACAGTATCGTAATTTTATAACATAATGATGTGTAGAGTATCGTCCTCAGAGATTGATGTCTTAATTTTACCAAGTACCGAAATTTTACTAACCTTGATTTTATTTAGAAAAATTAATAATTTTAGACTACGAAATTTAAACAAAGCTACTTTAAATAAACTATTCAGGAGAATTTAAAACTGGATACCGCGTGTCAAATTGATGATGGTGAAAACTTCTAGGAAACCGATTTCACCTAGTTCCTCACTATGCTTTACTCATTTAGCTAATTTAACTTCGTTTTCTTTGTTTGTTAGCAAATCGCCAATTTTTCCAAAAGCCTCTTTCGATAGTCAATCGGAACCTATTCTTGTTTATTATTTAACATAAGAGTATGCAAATTAATAACGCAAGAATGCAGTAAGACCCTCGATTTTTAATGCTTCGTCGGTTCATATAAGTCTTTCGATCTCTATATTTACCTACACTGAATTATCCAAGATCTATCCTATAATCCCCCCTTTCGGTAGCAAATCACAAGACTAAAATCATTTAATTAATGGCCAGTTAATTAAAAGCATTAGGCACAGAATAACTCAAACAAACATTAATGAAAACTATTTCAGATTAGCATCAAAGAGCAAGCATAGTTCGAAACTGGCTACATCGTTTTCCTAGAATTCAAAAATTTAGTTCATTCCGAAAATTAAATCCAACATAACAGATTTCACCATATTTTCTTCAATTTGGAGCGTACAAAAAAGATCAACACTCGCCGCACCGCCGTCGCGCGTCACGAACACCCCGAACACCGCCGTTGTTCGCCGCCTTTCAATTCTGAAAAGATAGTATCTTCGCGTGCTTCCAACTCTCCCTTGCTGGCTATGTGTGTATCTTCGCAGCACCCCCCAAAAGAAAACCACAAAAAAGCTCCCCCAAGAAAAATCCTTTTTTTTTTATATGGTGCGGCCTCTCTCACTCTAGCCCCCCAGTGCACGCTGCTCTCTCCCCCTCTCTTCTTGCATACGGCACTCTCCCAAGGAAACCCTCCCTTGTTGACTTTTCCATCCTTTCCTTTTATCCTTTCTTTCTTTGCTTTTCTTTCCTTTCTTTTTTTCTTTCCATTCTTTTGTCTTTCCTTTGTATGTACCCAGCGCACACTGCCCTTATGAGATGACCCGGCTGCATGGCTGGGTCACATCTCATTTTTTGATTTTTTGATTTTCTTTTTTTTTTCAAAGGTACATGAACTGCCCTCCTCTTTCAAGCCCACTTTCGACCCTCTTACAGCTAGTAACTCTCAAAGCTTAAAACATAAAATATGTAGAGCTCTTTTTCATCTTTTCCCATAATTTTGAATCATCTCAATCGGAGCTTGTATGAGAAAGTTACGCCAAGATTACGAAGAATTGTCGAAAAAATCCATAAAACAGCGTATGCTAAATTCACGTCTGATTTCGGCCTTGATGCTGCCAGTATTTTGCAAAACACAAAACACAAAAATTGTAGATTGTTTTCTTATCTTTCTACGACATCTTGAATCATTTGAATCAAAGGTTGGATGAGAGAGTTACGCACAGATTGCAAAGTACTATCGGTTTTTTTTAGCTTCCAACAGTTGCTCTGCAATAAAAAACACCAAAATTTCATACATTACTCAATAAAATCCAAATTTTATAAATAGAACACAATGTTAGAATATTGAGAGTAATTAGGCATTTAAATACAAAATATTATTTGCAATGCATGAATTAAAGTACCTAATTACGCAATTTAAGCGCGTAATCACACCCCCCAACTAAGGTTTTGCTAGTCCCTAGCAAATAACGTGAATGCAATTTAGGGTGGTGTCATACCAATTTCAATGAATGAATATACAGGCAACACAACCATACCCTTTCACATATAGGAATATCACCAAATTACACACAAACTCATTCATACCCAATTCACGCAACTCCGAAGTAACTCATTCATGCAAATCTCATCATTATATAGCCATTAAGAATAGTAAACTCACGTAAAATTAACCAGCGAGCACAATTCAGAGTTAATGTAGCCATATAAATTCAAGTATAAATAGGCAAAATCTTAAAGCACGTGTAATGTGTGTGACTCGTTACACCCAGGATATCCGTGGACACCTAAAGAACTGTCGCGTTGACTCAGCCTAACTGGTATACTCTCAAAAACACTCAAAAATGATGGGTTCACTCATCGTATGTGAGGAGGAGTGTCATGATCAAACATCCCACATACTGCAAGGAACAAACGCTAAATGTATGGAGTGGACTAGTCTGAAAAGGATCAAGCCTATTTAGGAGGTGTCGGGTCCTTCACCCTAGCATCTTCTCACCTACTCGCCATGTCCAACCGAGACCACCCTAGATCAACTTATTCACAAACTAGGCGTGAATACATCTGAGGCATTAGGCGGGTGAAGAGTCTTCATATGTGGATAACATGCATCTTGTCCTTGACTTTTGTTGCAGTTGTGTGGAGTAGGTATTAATCTTTCACCTCTTGTAGGGTATTTCTATTTCTCTTTTTCTTTCTTCTGCTCATTTTTCAATTTCTTTCTTTTCATGGTCAATTAGGACAATCATAACACTTCTTTTATTGTTTCATACCACCCATGTGCAGTAAGCTCGAACAAGAGTCCATGAAATAAGTCTATTTCTAGGGGTGGTTCAGCCTTCACATCTTGAGTAGGCTACAAGACCTAAGTTTTTATCTCCCCACTAGATGTCACCTCTAGGCTAGCAATTCAAAAACCAAGACTAGTGTACAAAGAGTATCCAGAAAAAAAATAGGGAAAGTTGAGTTTCATGAACTCTAAGTTGACGTCAAAACTCAAAAGAGCGATAAATGGCTCAACAGTACCTCACAAGGTGTCAAAGTCTCCACGGGCACTCTCTCAGTGTTCACAAGGAACCCTAAGTGCTACAAG